>NW_012141635.1:8565999-8568346 GCF_000956105.1 Propithecus coquereli
TGCTTTGAGGTCCCTTTGCCTAGTTGGCCAAATCCTCACCTGTGCATTAACAGGATAAGACTCCATGGGCCTTGGAAGAGAACAGCCCTCTGAGGACCCTGTTGATTGAAACGAGACGCCAGCCTTCATATAGCAACAGGAGAAATTAGAGTTCCAACCATTGTGAGTGGGGAGATGAGGCTGAATATTCTATGCATTCAGTTGACATTCTAGAAAAGCCACACCTATTGACAGGGTAAAGGCCTTTTGCAGAGCCCTTCTTCTAAAATCTAAAAGCAGTTATCCATAAGATAATGCAGATCTACCAGTAAATATACTGCCTGCCAAACAAAATGCAACGTCTTATATAGGAAATTAATAAAATCCATATGCTTCACAATGTAGCATGCACAATGTCCATAATCATAGTTTTAAAAACTTAATATATGAAGAATTAGAAAAATGTGGCCCCTAAAACTGTATTTTCCCCTTTTAATTTTTATAGGCATTATCCTCAAAAACTTCTTCCACTTACTCTTTCCCAGTCTTGGATTTCACAGAGTACCTGAACATCAAGAAAAGTGAAAGATCAGAAAGTTTGCTTCATTTGTAAGCAGATATTAATAAGTTAGCCTGCCAAAATGTAATGGATAATGGCAAGAGAAAGGAGATTCTTAGTTCGAAAACAAAGAACTTTATTACTGGTGGGAAAGCAGGCTGCAGGAGTTTCATGTTTGCACAGTCTCCACTCCCTGCCCCCCAGGGGATGCAGAATGACCCACATGGGTGCTGCACATAAAGTAGATTGTGTCATAGATGAGGAACCCTGAGCGTAGAAAACTCCTGTCTTTTAAAAGGCTTCGTGCAAACCTTACTACACTTTGCCCTGGAGAAAGACATTATTTTTGTTACCAAGAACAACAAAACTTCTGTCCTCTGCCCAGAGGGTGACATTGTCTCTGCCTTTCAGTGTTGTTAATTATACAGATATTCTTGCAAAGACAATAGAGAAGAAATGCTGCTTATGCCTCTGCTCGTAATTTGTGCGTAAATGTGAGTCCATGGAGAATTGTCTCCTAACTCTAAATCTAGCAATTATTTTCTTTTTTCGAAGATGTTTTCTCAAAAGAAATAAAAATATGTTTCCACACAAAAAAGGCTTGTAGAAGATTGTTCACAGGATCTTTATTTATAATAGCCCCTAACTGGAAAAAGAAATGTTCATCAATAGGAGAATAGATCAACAATTTTTGGAATCTTTGTACTGAGAAATGCTAGTTGACAATAAATATTAACAAGCTAGATACACACAATAACAAAGAGGAATCTAAAAAATACATGAAAGTAAAAAAGAATGAAAGGTAGAAAGAAAGAGAGAGTAAGGGATGAGTAGGGGGGCTAGTAGGAAAAGGAAGGAGGGAGGGAATGAGGAAGTAAAGAAGGAGGGAAAGAAGGATGAAAGGGAAAGAGAAAGAGAAGGAGAATCAGAAAAAGAGAAAGAAACAAAATAGACTATAATGGGCTGAATGTTTATGTCTCCCCAAAATTCATATGTTGAAGCCCTAACTCCCATTGTGATGGCAATTAAAGGAAGGTTATTAGGGCGAGGTGAGGTCATAGGGTGAAGCCCTGAACTGACAGAATCATAAGGACCCTGCCCTTATAAGAAGCAACACTAGCAGGTGTTCCCTCCTCCCTCTCTCCCCGGTCCCCCTCTCACCCCTCCCCAGATTCATGTACCAAGGAAGGGCCCTATGAGCACACAGGGAGAAGGCAGTTATTTGCAAGCCAGGAAGAGAGTCATCACCAGAACTGGACCATGCCGGTGACCTGATCTTGGATATCTAGCATCCAGTACTATGAAAAAATTAATTTCTATTGTTTACACCCCTCAATCTATGGTATTTTGTTATGGCAGTTCAAGCAGACTAAGACACAGAAAAAAACAAAGTATGAGTTCATTTACATATGAAATTCTCAAACAGGAAATATATCCTGATGTAAATCAGTAGAATGGATGTCTTTGCGCAGTATGGTAGAATTCCATACTGTTCTCTTATACTGGGGGTATAAGGAAACTTTCGGAAGTAATGGAGATGTTCTAGATCTTGATGGGGTGTAGTTAAATGAATAGATATATGTATCTGTTAAAACTCATTTAACTACACATTTAAGAATTGTCCAGTTCACACTAGGTAAATTATGCTTCAATAAAAATTTAACTATATTCAATATAGAAATAAATGTATGTGCAGTTAATAGTCAACTTTTCTAAATATTTGCAATTTTAATTTTTGCTATTTTCAATTTTATTTGTGAATTTTTTTCTGTTCTGATAAATTGATCTATAATGTCAACACAAACTCAG
>NW_012141635.1:8568396-8569516 GCF_000956105.1 Propithecus coquereli
AATTATAGTTAATATGTTCCAGTGGACCTTTAAGCTCCGTGGGGCCAGGAATTATGTCATTTTTCATCATTGTTTTTCTAGTGCCTCTTGGTAGGGAGTGAATGTTTGTGTTGCCCCAAAACTTGTGTGTTGAAGCCTAATTTCCAGTGTGATAATATCTGGAAATGGGACCTAAGGCAGGCAATTAGGTCATAAAAGTGGAGCCCCCATGAAGGGAATTAGTGCCCTTGTAAGAAATGACATGAGAAAGCTTGCTTCGTCTCTCTCTCTCTCTGAGCTCCACCATGTGAGAACAGTGCAAGAAAATGGCCAACAGCAAACCAGGAAAGGAGCCCCATGAACCTGACCATGCTGGCATCCTGATCTTGGACTTACCAGCCTCCAGAACCATGAGAAATAATTCTATTATTTAAGTCACCTAGTCTATCTATGGTTTTCTGATATAGCAGCAGTAACTGATTGAGATATGCCTGGCAGAGATATCTGTGCAATGAATTGTTGACTAAGCGAAGCCATCATAATGATAGATAATTTATAAAATATTACCTATTTGGTCTTATTAAATCACTGAAATGCATATATTTGTAGTTATTGTAAAGACGATGAAAATTAAGTAATTTATTCCAATCACTCTGCCTGAAAGTAGAACTCAAATACCTATCTGTTTGACTTCAAAACTCCTGCTCATTTCACTGAACTGTCCTTTTTCTTGCAGCTATGAAATTAATTCTACTTTTCTATGATGGAGCAATTCAACCACGACCACAGAGAAGCAACTGTGATGAAATACAATATTCAATTGATAACTCAATGCAAAGACTTAATGAAATAAAACCAATCCCTACCACCTTTTGTTTTATGATAGACCAAAGGAAGAAAGCATACATAGCTGTTATATAATTTTCAGTGTGCAGGTGTAAAAATCTCTATTTCATAAGACACAAATGAGCCTGGACATACTTGGTAATTACTGTGTTAATACAGAGTAATTGCACAGCTATTTCTTTCTTACCAATTATATGGTAGTTATACTTGGAATTACCATCAAAATGAAAAACTTCTAGTTGCCAGTTAATGATTGCCTTATAATTACAAAATAATTACATAGTTACTTAGGCCT
>NW_012141635.1:8569566-8573204 GCF_000956105.1 Propithecus coquereli
TGTACTTATATTTTATCAAATTAGTATAAATGATTTATCAATTATGTCTTTATGTCATTACTCCTCAAAACAGCCCTGTCAACACACAGATGTGATAATAGTAATTATGCTTGGTCTTCTGATACTTTGCCTACTTTTAGCCATAAAAAAATCATAGGTTTATAGAAATATTAAAAATCTGGTTGTTTGAAGTATATTTATCCAGACTACCTTAAAAACATATTTCATTTAATAGTTTATTAGTTTTATTTTTATCTTACAAATATTTAGACATATGGTGTGTGGAACATCAATGTTACTATTGCTCCAGGGTCAGACCAATTTTGGGGTGGACCAGATTAGCTATTTTCTTCTCTAGGAGCAATCTTATCAAAAGTAAAAGTTTGCATTATTCTGGAAGTTGCAAACTGGCAACCCGCGGGTTGTGTTTAGCTCACTTGTCTTGGATCTGCCACATTCACAAAAATATGAATTAGTTACACACTAATTCCATGTGAAAACCTAGATGTTTGTCCTCTATTTATTAATAAAAATCTGGCAAAACCAGATCTCCCTCTAGAGAACTCAGAATCCCCCTTTAGGCAAGGCCTGTGATCTCCAGTTTGTCAGTCTTTAGCCCCAACCCACCCATAGTCCCAACCCAGCCAACCAGTTTCACTATTTATATTACTGGCCTTCCCTCTATAGGTTTGGTTTTTGAAACTGTTTCACATTATTGGAAACTGGCCCTATATAATTTCTACTCTCATTTCAGTAATCGTCCCTGCCCAAACAAAACCAACCAACAAAACAACAACAAAAAGTAAAAATGGCAACTACTTTTCATTGTGAGCACTTCTGGTCTTTTGGTTTTCCCCTAGGGTATGGAGCTGCTGATACTCCTCTGATTACTTCCTTCTCCTTACCTCTAATTGATAGAAGGAAAGAGAATGAGCAACAGAGTTTGCATTGTTTTTTCATATTTTCCAAAATACCACTCAATTTGACCATTATGGAACTACGTTCACCAGCACCTCCACAGAAAGTGGTCTAGCTGCTGACAACACAGCTATGATAAAAGGATGCTACCTGATATTCATATCAATTATTAATATAGGAAAAAAATAAATCATCCTTTCTGTCAAAAAAATACTTAGGAGGACAAAGGGACTTTGACTAAGATTTTAATTGCTAGCAGTGATAACTTTATGAAAAGAAAGACATAGATATGAAGAAGAACCTGGCTGAGCAATGGTTTCTTTTTCCCAGCAAGGCCCTCAGAGGAAGAATTTAGAGTTAAGGAGATAAAGGAAGGGAGTTATCTGCTGCCCTGCAGAACACCACAGTGACATCATACAGTGACTCAATCCAGATACTGCTTTGAAAATTAACTTAGGAAAATGATTTTCTTACTTACTGGTTTAGCCTTTTGGGTGTGTGTATGTGTGTGTGCTGTATGTTCTTGTATTTATCTACTAGAACTGTGACTGTTGACATTTCACTGCAACCTAAAGAAGTGCATTTTATATTCTGACTAAATATAAACACACACACACACACACACTAAATTATATTATTTAATTTTATTTTTAATTATTATGGGTACAGAATAATTGTATATATTTATAGGGTTTGTGTGGTGTTTTAACATAGGCATACAATGTGAATTGATCAAATCAAGTTAATTGGGGTATCCATCACCTCACGTATTTATCATTGTTTTGTGTTAGGAACATTACAGTTCCACTCTTTTAGTTATTTTAAAGTATACCCTAACTTATTGTTGATCTAGTCACTTTTTTGTGCTATCAAATATTGTTCATTCTATTTAACTATCTAACTATATTTTTGCACCCATTAACCATCCCCACTTTATCTCTCACTCCCTGCTACCCTTCCAAGTCTCTGATAACTGTCATTCTACTCTCTGTCTCCATGAGATCAATTGTTTTCAATAATTAGTTCCCACATATGAGTGAGAATACATGAGATTTGTCTTTCTTTGCTTAACACAATGTTCTCCAGTTCCATCCATGTTGTTGCAAATGGCAGGATTTCATTCTTTTTGTGGCTAAAATTTTATGGGAGTGGGATATTAGGAAAAGAAATGGCTTAACAGTCCCCCTAAAAGGCAATCTAAAAAATTAAGAAACATTGCAAAACTAATCTACAGTTGGAAAAACACTGTGTTGAAAAATTCAGAAAACAAAGCAAATGTACCTACAATTCACATTATTAGAGAGAAGACAAATGAGACCGAATATGCAGAACTTTCAGCATTTATTCAAAGACCCAGAATTCCAAAACCCTAGTCCCATTTTTTCTGAGGGACTTAAGATTATCTGCTGCCTTTCTAAAATTACCACCCCCCCTTCCTATTATTCCAGAGTAAACAGATTCCCTCCTCTCTACTTTAAGAAGTCAGAAGCCCATCTCCAGTTCTGCTGAGATAAAAGAAGAAAAGAACCATCGTTGAGACTCAGAAAACAATACCCCAAAATGAAGGCCTCAGAAGTAAAACTTTTTTTCTGACTTTCTCCTATCCTCCTGCCTCTCAGTCCCATTCTTCCCTGAGGCTAGTTATAGAAACTGGAATCTCTCTTCTCCAGGGTAGCTCATAGAAACCAGACCCTTCTCCTGAAAGCAAGTCATACAACTAAAATTATTCAGTGCAAACTGGCCATGAACAAGTTATCTGACCTGCCTTATTTGACTGTAGGTGGCAAGATCCCCTTTCCAGAGAGGTCCCTGCCCTACATGCAGAAGGAAGGAATGCATGCTCAGAGAGGCCAAGAAGAATCTAGACAGGCCTTGCTTGATTTCCCCACTTAGCCTGTTGGCATTAGATCATGGCCGTTTTATCCAATCACATTTCTATGCAGCTGTCGATACTTTGTTGAACCTAAGCATAAAAATAGATAGCTTCCCCTGTATCTTCGAGTCTTCATTCTGAGGGTTCTCATGTATACATGTTAAAATAAATTTGTATCTACCATTTGATCCAGCAATCCCGGTACTGGGTATTTACCTAAAGGAAAAAAAGACATTTTATAAAAAAGACACCAGCACTTGAATGTTTACGGCATCACAATTCACAATCGCAAAGACATGGAAACAACCCAAGTGCTCATCAATACATAAGTGGATTAATAAAATGTGGTATATATATACCATGGAGTACTACTCAGCCATAAAAATAAATGGTGAACTAATGCCTTCTGCAACAACCTAGATGGAACTGGAGACAATTCTCCTAAGTGAAGTATTGCAAGAATGGAAAAACAAACAGCACATATACTCACTATTCAACTGGAACTAAATGATCAACACCCGGTGTACATATGGTAGTAAAATTCAACAGAAATCAAGCAGGTGGGAGGGGGAGGAGGGGATGGGTAAATTCATACCCTAATGGATACAATACGCACTATCCGGGTGATAAATGCACTTATGACTTTGACTCAAGATGTACAAAAGTAATTCATGTAACCAAAATGTTTGTGCCCCCATAAGATTATGAAATTAAAAAAAATAATTTTCATAACACAAAACAAAGCAAAAAACAAGAAAAATAAATTTGTATGCCTTTTCTCCTGTTAATTGATCTGCCTCATGTCAATGATTTTTCAGCAAACATTTAGAGGGCCAAGAGCCCTGAT
>NW_012141635.1:8576244-8577683 GCF_000956105.1 Propithecus coquereli
GTTTCATTTGTTATTGTTAATAACTTAGCATCATTCCTATCAAGTAATTACTCTCTGGCCAATAAAAGATTATTATTTTCTTGAGGATATATTGAAGGCTCACATCTTATCATCATGTGTATTTAACATGGCTGTTACAAGGGGGTTTACACAAAGTGTGGTGATCATATAATTTATCATCCAAACCAGACACTGAGAGTAAAAGAGGGTTCTATTCAGATGTGACATCTAGACTACCAATGAAAACCAGCATAGCCAAGAACAAACCAGTATGTACAGCCCCACTATGCATTGCAGATGCCCAGTACAATTACTTTTAATTTTTAAATACCTATTGCTTATTCTATCAATGTTTTCAATGAGAGCTTTAAATTATCTTTTTTCAAACATTTGCAATAAACTCACTACTTAATGTGCTGGGGGAGGAAGAACATGTTATACACAGTTGCTCTTACTTAAATAATTCTAATCTTTCACTTCTCTATTTAATAAATTCCTTTGAATTAACCTTCTTTTCCCTTTTTTCATTCTATTTTCTCCCTTTTCCCTCCCCTTCTCTCCTTGAATTTCATGCCTGGGTGACCCTGGGTGCATTAGGGTAGAACGAATGTCTGGCAACTGAAATCATGAGAGAAGGTGGTAGGTGTGATCTGAGAGTATTCGGAGTGAGGTGGGCTTCTCCCTGGGTGTGTGGGACAGGAATGGGACAACCAACTTCTCCACATACAAACTTCCTAAGAATCACCCCCCACCTCCCACTCCCAGCTCCAGTTTCACTATCGCTCCGTGTGTTACCTAGTGCATCCGCGACATGAGCCTCTCAGAGATTCTGAAGAATTAAATCTGTATTTCCAGTGAAGGTCGTTACATTAAAGCTCCCATCCTTTCATTGAATCTGTTGTCTGTTCATCTTTCTGTCCTTCCAAAATGTGTTGAAATACTTAAGCTGCTGCAGTCTCCTGCCCTAATCAGTTAGCTCTCTTGAGTGTATTCTTTTAAAATTCCTCTATTTTTATTATTTTGAAGTTCTGAAGGAGAAAGAAGATGAATGATTGTATATTTATTTCATTTCCTTCAAACATAAGTCAGAATAATAGTTTCAAAGCTTAAATCTGATGATATCAGTTTTCTTAGATTAATAGTGAAAACTTTGATGTTGCATCTGAACATGTCATCACGCTCACCTTGGCCTTTGTATCCTCATTCTCTTTATCCAGCTCACCCCCCCCACACACCCCCATACACACACAGGTCTTTCCGGGTTCCTTGACTATCTCATGCTTCTGCCATAGGCCTCATGCCCTCTGAAGACGCCTTTCTTTCCACCTTTGTGTTATTATGGTTTGGGGGTCATGGGGAAGGGAAGAGGGGCTAAGGGAGAAGAGTTATCATAGAAATGCAAAGTTGGTTTATAATTGAAATTTTTATTGAGATAATTT
>NW_012141635.1:8590788-8592228 GCF_000956105.1 Propithecus coquereli
TATTACAAATCTACAGTAATTGAAACAGTATTATACTAGCATAAAAACATACACATAGACCAATGGAGAAGAATAGAAAGCCCAGGAATAAACCATGCATATACAGTCAACTGATCCTGGACAAAGGCACCAAGAACACACAATAAGATAAAGATAGGCTCTTTACTATTGTAAAGAGAAAACTGGATAGCCATATGCAAACAAACAAAATCAGTTGTTTATCTTATATCATACACAAAAAATCAACTCAAAATATAGTAAAGATTTAAACATAAGACCTGGCTATAAAACTCTCAAAGAAAACATAAGGGGAAAACTCCCTAACATTGGTTTACAATGGTTTTTTGGATATGACCCTGAAAGCACAGGCAATGAAAGCAAAAATGAACAAGTGGAACTACATCTAATTAAAGAGTCTGCACAGCAAAGGAAGCAATCAACAAAATGAAAAGGCAACCTACAGAATGGGAGAAAATATTTGTAATCCATATATTCAATAAGAAGTTAATATCCAAAGGTACGAGGAACATATCTTAGCCATTTTCTGTTGCTATAACAGAATACACAGGACTAGGTAACTCATAAAGGAAAGAGATTCATTTAGCTCATGATTCTGAAGGCTGGGAGGTCCAAGATCAGGCAGCTGTATCTGGTTAGCTTTCGTAAGGGCTTCATGGTACATCACACATATTAGGATGACTATTATCAAAAAATAAAAAGATAAAAAGTGTTTGCAATGATATGGAGAAAAGAGAACCCTTATAATCTGTTGTTCAGAATGCAAATTGGTATAGACATTATGAAGAACAATGCAGTTCCTTCAGCAAGTTAAAATAGAATTATCATATGATCCAGCAATCTCACTTCTGGTTATATATCCAAAGGAAATAAAATCATTATCTCGAGTGATATCTGCACCCTCATGATCACTGCAGCATTTTTCATAAATGCCAAGAGATGGAAACTGCCTATGTATTCATTCATTTTTTAATAGTATGGGTGAATTTCTTGAATAGTATGAGTGAATGTGTGTGTGTGTGTGTGTGTGTGTGTATGATGGAATATTATTCAGCCTTAAATAATGAAGGGAATTCTTCCATTTGCAACAACATGTGTTGCTGGCCCTGGAGAACATTATGCTAAGTGAAAAAAGCCAGACACAGAAAGATATATACTGCACGATCTCATTTTCATGTGGAATCCAAGAGAATCAAACTCATAGAAACAGATTTTTTTTTGAATGGTGGTTGCCAGAGGTTAGGGTAGGAAGATGGGGAGATGTTGGTCAAAGTGTACAAATTTTCAGTTATAAGATGAGTAAATTCTGGAGACCTGATGTACAACATGGTGACTATAGTTAAAAATAACATATACATTTGAAATTTGCTGACAGTAGTTCTGAAGTATTCTCACTGCCCCCCGCCACATACACATGCAGAC
>NW_012141635.1:8592278-8595047 GCF_000956105.1 Propithecus coquereli
TTGCTCAGGCTGGTTTCGAACTCCTGAGCTCAAGCAATTCGCCCGCTTCGGCCTCCCAGAGTGCTAGGATTACAGGCGTGAGCCATCACGCCTGGCCCTGATACTTTTTTTTGTTAAGAAACAGGCTGTCGCTCTGTTGCCCAGGCTGGAGTGAAGTGGCATGATCGTAGTTCACTGCAGTCTGGAACTCCTGGCCTCAAGTGATCCTCCTTGTCTTGGGCTCCCAAAGTGCCTGGATGACAGGTATGAACCACCGCACCCAGCCTGGGCTGATTTTAAGATCCAAAAGTGGTCATAAAACTATGAAATCTTCCCAAGATATAATTTAAGGAAAAGAAATGGAGACTGAAGTTTTAAAGCAGCAATTAGGGGCAAATTAATCTTTTTAGTGTTTATATCACAAAGGGTTAAGACTACTTAACGAACTGATTACATTTGTCAGCATTTTTTCCCACTTCACTGTTTCTATTACTCATTCTTTTTTTCCTGTCTCTGTGTTTCCACTGCTGAACCGTCTCATGAGTAAACTCTCGAATATTAAAAAATAATGAATATTATTAATATCCTATATTAGAAAAGGACATACTTTAAATAAGTTTTCTTCTTACACCAAGTCTAATATCCAAGAGTGTGCAGAAATATGTTTTCCTATTCATAAAGTAAATTTGAATATGTTTATTATTCACTGCAAAAAATGGCACCAAAATCTGCAGCAATGTCTGCAAATAATCGCACTTTACAGTGCCAATTGGTATTACCCTCAGCTCCTAGAAATCTGTAGTTGCAATAACAGATAAATAGGATGTGAGCAACGGAGGATGAGGTAATACGCACACCAGTTTCTTCCTACCCATATGTTGATTAAGCTAGTCACAGCTTTAGTCACACAATGCAGATGTTTGTTAGCATTTTAGTCAATGTACTCTCCACCAGAGGTATGATATGAGTTCGTATACCCATTCTGAACTGGGAAGCAAGGAAACTGCAGTGGAAACTGGATCATGCACCTGCTATGTTGAGAGGATGGCCAAAAGACTGAGACACAGAGATGGCCAAAGAGTCAAATTACACCATTGCAGGTGGATGGCAGAGGGAGAGAAAGCACAAGGCTATGTTTATCAGGAAAATGTTTATTTTTAAATGGTATGTTTAACAGGACATATTCTGTTTGCTTTTTCTAAGAGGACAGAGTGACACATTGAGATGAAAACCAGCAAGGAATAGACTATTTCTTGTGAAATGCATTTCTCTGACTCTTGTTCCAGATTTTAGTACTTCATGGTCCTGGGTGGACATTTTGAAGTATTCACGTTCATTTACTTTTCTCTAAAAAGAAAATTTATTGTCACTTTAAAGAATAGCATCTGATATCCAGATCCAAGATGATGAAAACTCCTGTTTTTCATAATATTATTACAGATATTTTTGTCCTGTAAATCAGTTTATTTGGTAATGACACAGCATGATTTATAATGAAGTCCTGTGTAAGGATTTTTTCAGAAGTTCATGAACTTAATACCATTCTGAAAGCATCATTCAAAATGGGAGGACTTGTCTTAAAGCAAATAAGCAAACACACACATACATAGCCTCATTGAACATTTAGTGAAGAATATACAGAGTATTATTTTACAATATCCTTATGATTTATCAGACTACTACTCAAATTTTTTTAAGCCATCAATATATATTTTCCTCTATGTTTCTTCTGTGTTTCTTATTGTTTGAAATATGTGACTCATCAAATATAGAGCAAAGAACAAGTTTAAAGGGAAGTAACCCAGATAATTGAATTTTTTTAGGCTGGAAACCTCTTGTAACACAAGGTCACCTCTAATGGGAAATCTCTAGATGTGTCATAATACTGCCTTTAGGTGTCCTTTGAACAAATTACAAAAATGTGACTTCTTTGTATTTTTTGAATGAGTTAACTTTTCTACCTGGCAAAGTTCTCCTTTTCCATTTATAACTTACATTAAAAGAGAAGTTTCAGATAACAGAATATGCTCATTATGGCTGCACTGACAATTTCCAGATGCTTTTGAAAATAGATCATCACTTTTCAACCAGTTTGGTTAATAAGGTTAGCTAATAGTGAGGAGTAACAGTGGAATGGCTGTATTTTTGTGGTAACTTACACTCTAGGGAGTATTGTGAGCTACCTATCAATTAATCAGATTCGAATATGTGTCATTCTAGATTTACCGGAGGAGATGGCAACAGCCTCCTAATTATGCAATAGTTGAAAGAATCTGTTTGATTCTTTCCTTTTTTGGTTTGAAATTTCAGGTCGCTTTGGGCTGAGAAATTATAAAATATAGACACACTTTCGGTTTGATATCTTTAAAACATCCTCATTTTCCTATCTAATTAAGGGTCTTCCTTTCTTGGCTATTTCTGTAATATATCATATTGTATCCTACTATTATATTCTGGCTTGTCTGGACAATACTGCAATAAATCGTGATGGCTGACAGAGCCTTAAGTGAATTTCAATAAATTATGAGAGACTTCATTCCACCAGCTATGCAAAAAAACACTTGGCACCTCAATAAAAAGCAAAAAAGGGTAGCTTTAAAAATGAATCTCTAAAATCTGAATATCAGTCCCATTTTTTTTATTTTGTACCAATTGTTATATATAGGGAGGAAAATTGAATAAATGTTTTTAAAATCTCTGTTAATATATTAATATCATAACAAATACTATGATCTTTATATAAAGTCCTTGAAAACTGAGTTTATTCAAAAGTTTGATACACTTTTTCAT
>NW_012141635.1:8598858-8605875 GCF_000956105.1 Propithecus coquereli
AGCTACATGAATCCGAAAAAATAATAAATGCCTTCTAAATCCTAATATTCATTTGGTAATAGGGTGATGGGTTCTGAGATATGTTAAATATTTAGGGGTAATGGAGGGAACATTTAGGTAAACATCTAAGGTTGAAATTTATTAGCTAAAATTATTTTACCATAGAATTTATTTAGTCCAATATCATGTGTAATATTCCTTTGAAGAGAAGTTTTATATGTTAATTTTCATCCTCTGCAAAACAGACTTGTACTTGTTCTCCTATCTGGTTCACTTCTTGGGAATTTTAGTTCTTATGTAATGAATAAATTTTATTGCATTTCCTTATGAACTTTTCGAATCTCTCTTCTGCCTTAGTTTCTATAATATTGAGCATCCTTGGTACAACAACGAATATGTGGTTCATCCATGTATTTTTAGATCGACACATTATATCCGTTGTTTAATACTGTCCCAACCACAATTTTTACCAATTAATATTATTCCTCTGATTTTCTTAAAAAGACACAAATAACTTTTTTTCCTACCCTCAGTTCTATGACAAAAAACCATAACATTTTCTTCTCCATTTAACTAGGAGAAGAAAGGACAGGGATTGCAAAAATAAAATTAGAGCTATATATTCAAATTTTGTCTCCTCAATTGAGATCATAGATAATCGCTTAAGAAGCATTAGTTATTACAGGAAAACCATTAAAACTGTTTGACTGATTTTAGTTTGTGATATTGGGACAGTATGTAACATTTTATAGTCATATTGTATAACACTTTTCTTTGTATAATAGTTTTGTATTAGACAAATAGTTCCACAGCTGTAAATTTTCAACGGTTAGGATTTAACGGATAATGTGACAGTGCAAACGACAGCGCTTCCCCTCTTCCCCTGCCTTTCCAAAGTTATATGAACCAGCTTATTTTGGCAGGTGCTCTCTTCATTACATTCTAGCATTTCTCAAGTAGAATCAGAGCCACGTGACTTTAGACGCAGGTGTTTTTCTGATATAATTCGGGGAAAGTTATGAGCAAGTGTATTGGGGCACTTGGAGTGAGTAGTGTGATATGAATATTTGAATTATATTATCTCATAAAATTTTGATTAATGGTTAATTGGAGGCACAGTAAAATTCTTTGCAACTTTATGTAAATATCTTAAGGTAAATTCATCATGGACCATCACATATCCTAAATTTCAAAGTAAATTTTGTTTCGATTCAAAGAATTCACCTGTTGTTTTCATTGGTAAATAATTCCCACACAAATACTATTTTATTTCAGGGATCTGATCAGAAGCTGTAAAAAGGCACAGATATAGGAAATGCTAGTTCTGTAAAGGACTTCAATTAGAAAATTGGTATGTAACCAAGGTGCGGTGTGAGAGAAGGTTAGTGAAGTTGCAGCCCCATTTTATGGATGGGTTAACATGAGCTTAACTAAATGCATTCTATCTCCTCTGGTTCTGTGGGTGTTGATGAAATTAAACATGGAAATAAACACAGATTGGACTAATCAACTACTTTATTTATATTCGAGTAAGAATGTAGAGACCAGTTTTTAGTGCTTAGTGGGTCTGATTGTTTTTTTTACTGTTTATTTTGTTTTTGTTTGTTTTTGTTGTTTTTCAAAGCACTTTCCTTAGGATTTTTGCCTATTCCCTTATTCTATGCTAAAAAAATAGTGAGGATGACCTATTTAAAGCAGAAGGAATTTTTACAAATAGATTTCTCTTGATTGAGTATTACTGATAGCTGTTTTAAAGCATTGATTTTAGTTCTGAAGAATTTTATGAAAAAACTCTTCCCTGCAAACAATATGGTAAAAATATCAAGTACTCAGAAAATGAAGAATACTGATTTTTTTCTTTAAATTTGCTCTTAGAAGATAGAATTTTATGTGTTTTGAAACTTTCACTTTTTTCTCATTTAATTCTTACAAAATGAATTCTGCAAATATGAATGCTTACAGTCAAGGAAGCTATGCAGTAGAGTGAGGTATTTGAAGATTTTAAAATATCTGATATAAGTTTTTGATTCTTTTCATTTTCTTCTTTGAGCAAGGCGCATTTTGTACCCACCCTCCGACCCACAACAGTTATTGATTGTGTCACTTGCTTGGCCTGTGGCATAAGCTGCCTTGTATTACTACCTTGGAAATGCCCACGTCTTATGTGACCCTCTCCTTGATTTCAAGAACAAAGTCTGTTTCCCTTTGAAACTCTCATAACACAGAAAGGTATCTAGTGCACAGTAGTTGATTCCATAACTTGCTGTGTTCACCTTTAATATCTCTTAGAATCAAAATCATACATCACAAAAATGGAGCCATGAATGATGCCAAAATTCTAAGCCACGCATTTTTTTTCTTTTGTTTTAAAACCCAGAGAATAAAAAGTTCTCTTTTATGTCAAGCAGTTGGATGGGATATCTATCCTCCTTTGCATAATAACCGCTTTCTTTAATCTGTGGATCAGAGTCCCACTAGCTTACTATATAAGTAAAGTGCATATCATTCATAAAAATTACACTCAGTCAAAAATGATCAAATGTTTCCGACAAAAAGAAAGCTGTAATAGTGTATTATCCTGGCATGAAGATGGTCAGCTGACAGTGTCATTTGTTTTATTTTAATGGGTGGCAATAATGCATTAAAAGCTATTTTATTAAAAGTTAATATTTACTTTTGAATAAGTGGGTTTAGGTAGGCATGAGAAAAATCTTCACTTAGCTGTTAAATCACTTTTATCTTATCCAAAGCAAAAGCCTCATACCAAATGTATGTAAATCACTGACTTTCAGAGCACCGAAGGGAATGTACTTTCTACTATAACTTAAATCTAATGAAATCAACTGAAAATGATAGTCATTAGTCAGCTGTGCCTTGATAGGACTCCCTGTGGACTGATATAAATTCACTATTAGAAATGAATTCTCTCACAGTCCACAGTGGGCATTTAATTTTTTTCTTCAAAGCAGATTTAAATTTGATATATAATGTGTGGTGGTTGGCTTTTCAAAAAAAAGTTTTATAAAGCATGTTGTGTATTTATAACTTGCATTTAGTCTTCAAATGTTATAAGGCTGTGTGAAATGTACAAAATAGATAGTGATAATTACCAGTGGAGGCACACTCATTATTAAAAAGCTCAAATCAAATTCTAGTGGGAGAAAAATATATTCATACATACAACTTGAATCTTGATTTAGGAGCAGATTTGTAGAAACTGGAGAGCAAGTATGTATAATATAATATTATTACATCCTTCTAGATTAAGAAAAAGTTAAATTATTTTAGTTTTAGATACTGAAAATAGTGCTAATATTTATAAATTATCATGTAATAATCCTATAGCACTGAAAATATATACATGTAAACAGATGTATATTGAGTGTGAAATGAGGTAATAATTTCAGATATTGAGAATCAACACGGGAAAATAAGGCAGGGAAAACCTTTTTTAAGTGGTATATATACATGTCATCACTGAAAATAGATAAATTTCAATATTTATACAGTGTGTTTTGCTGTATAGCTACAGCAGAGAATTCAGTGGAAATATCCAATCTGTGATATTGTTCAGGAAGTTTAGCTACTGGAATTTCAAGAGAAGACTTTCACTATAAGTTTGTAGCAAAAGCTACCCAAATAGTCTCATATAAAATACCTTGAATTTCTTTTATTTCCTACCAAAGATCCCATTGTGCATACATATGGAATTACTTTAATTATCTCAGTGTCCAGATTACTTGCTGGGGACCTCTAAAAGAGTATTTACCTCTTCCTGGCCAGCATAGTATTATTAAGTATGTGATAGATGTTATTAATTAGCTTGAATGGATCTGTGGATTTTGAAAGCTAACAGTATTATATACTTTTCATATGATAATAGCAATTGAACTTTAGGGAAAAGTGTTACAACATTTTTTCCCCTAATTTTTGCCATATTTTTCCTGGGTCTGCGAGTTGCTAAAATGTTTTATGTGGTTTTACCATCGAAGAAGAAAAAATAGTGAGGAATTTTCTCATGAAAACAGATGGAAATAAGCACAAATAGGTAAGCAGATCAAAGGGAAGAACAAATAACACCTAGATAAAGCGCTATAAACATATTAAGAAGATTCATGAAGTTTAGCTATATATTAACATGAATTAAGTCAAATGAGATGTTAGTTACAGCTGTTAATCTATACATATTTTTAAATTACTACTATCTAATTGCTAGGGTGTATTAAAATGTATAGATTTAATATACAAAGACATACAAATATAGGCTTATACATAGGGTTCATGACAAATTTAATTGAGTAGACTCCTGTGGGAAAAGAATTTTTACCCTTTAACTCTAACCCTTGGGAAGTTTTTCTGAAGAAATAAAATAATAAGTTTTTCTGTATGTATGTGACAGAAAAGCCCAGATGTCACCACTGTACCATATATACATGTAACACAATTTATCTTGTACTTCCTAACTGTACTAAAATAAAAAAGTAAAAATATTAAAAGAGAATGCTAAATTTTTTTAAAAATAAAAATTGTTCATTAACCTCTCAAAAATGGCATCTATGTGATTGGGTTCCTTACACCATTTAAAATCTTATTTCTTTATATTTTAGCACTGTGCTGGTATTCATCCTGGTCACCTCTCTGTTTCCAGTTTTTACCTCTTCTCTAAGAAACCCATTGAAACCTTAAAGTGATGTATTTGAGATAATAAGGAGACTGGGAAAAGGATGAAGAAGGAACCAAAAGATGAGATAGCATATCATGAGATAGTAAGAGTAGAGAGAAGACACCTCGCTATCTAACACTGGACAAAGTTACAACAGTTCTCAAATAACATGTATTTCATATTCTATTCATGCTTACTCTACAGAATCTACATCGTATAATCTGGACAATGGTGGGGCTTGTGCATGCAGTTGGTTGCATACAAGTAGGAATGGAAGTAGAAATTATGCACATAAAAGTCCTCTGTATTAGGGCAGTTTCTGGATTAGTAAAGAAATCAAAAATGTTACAGAAAATCAGAAGCTTCTCTGTCTGCTAGTAGTTCCCTTATAATAAGTGATCGTTTCTCCCAAGGGTTGAAAAGGATTGTATTTCATGTATAGCAGGCCTCCTTTGAATCAACTGGCCTCTGCCCCAGGGATGCTGTTAGCAAAGCAAAGGATTGCAGGGGCTGGGAGAAGTCTGCATTCTTGTCCCTTGAAAAGGTGATGAGATTTCAGAAGCAATACTGAATATTTCATAAAGTTTTATTTTTCCCCTCCTAATTTATATCTCACTCTTGATTCTACAGAAGAAAAGGGCAAAAATAAACAAAAATTCTACCTGTTAAATATCAGAGCAAAAATGCTTAGGTATGGATCGTGTGATGTTGAATTTGAATCCATATATCACTAATAAAATAAAGTTGCTTGTGAATGAATTTTTAAAAATTAATATATTTGCTTTAGGAATAGAAGTCTTATGGATGTCAGAACAGTTTCAGTGTCAGATATTTATTGGCTCTTTTTATCTTGCACAAAGTATAAGCATAATCTGGAATTGAGTGAACTGAAATATTTTGTTGTCAGCTATTCTCATTTTGAGTTGTCTTACCTAGAAATGTGTGATATAATTTTGTGATGACCCATTTCTGCATTAAGGCTGATACCTAAAGAGCTAGCTGTGGTTTTGGGCTTTGAGGAGGGTGGGAATGAGTTTAAAACTCATTGTGAACCAATGATAGAATGATTCTGAGTAGCAATGGCTTTATCTCCTTACCAATTTGTTTGGTAATGACACAAGGCAGAGTAGCATGCAGTGGGCTGTTCCATCCCCAGGTCCTCTTGGCAGAGCTGATCACAATAACTCTATCGCCCACACCAGTGAGCTAAGAGCATGTGACATGGAATGACCCAATGAAGCAGATGCGTTAGCACCAAAACAACAGCCACTTTTTCTCTTTCACAACAGTGAAATCTGCCTTCCTAAATCTCACACGCCTGTGGCTGTGAACATTCCATTTTCTCCTTCAGTTCAGTATCTCTATAGTTTATGTCTATGTGAAAGTTTTCTTTATTGTTTTCTGCCATTCTAACAATCAATCCATTGGTATCTTTTTTAAATATTAAAACGGTTTCTAATTCTAGCTGCTCTGAAACGTTTTTCTTCCTTTCCCTGTAAAATATTTCCATTTGCTTTTATCAGTAGAGCCAAGTTATGTGACCTTTAAGAGAAGCAAAAAATCCAAAGAACTTTGTCAGAATTTCTGTTTGGGAAACCTCTATGCATTGGGCAGGCGACTGTGATATATGGAGTATAACTGAACATAGAAACGATGCTGATAACAGGAAGGAGGAGAAAACTACTTTGTGAGTTCATGTATGCTGAGAGAGAGAAAGAGAGAGAGAGAGAAGCAGGCACTGGGTTGTAAAGTTGCATCCTGCACTTGCACAAACTTGCTTCAGTTGTCATCTGCTTTACTTCACCAGCACCATAAACCACTTAAACCACATTCTGTTTGCCTCATGTCATACCAAAATTAAAAATGAGGAGGTATGAGGTTAAAATAGGCAGATTTGATGAACTTCATGAATTCTCTGAATAGGTCAGAGCCCTACTCTAGGCAGGACATTGCATTTTCTTTTGCAGCAAATTGCACTGCACTAGAGTAATAAATCATGCCATATTTTATTACTAAAGCTGGGAACTCGAATCAAGGATCAATGAGACTTCAAAAAGTATACTCATGAAGAGTTTGTAGCATCGTGGAAGGCCATAAGTCTTCGAAAACTTCACCTTATTTATTTTATTTTTCTCAACTTTTTCATTTCATACTATCTTTTTGCAAGTTTCCACAAATATTAAAAGAGGCAGTTACTAAATCCAGACACTAGGATCAAGTCAACCTAAAATTCTCTTAAACACAGATTTCAAAAGAAAGACTTTTTGGAGAACTCCACTTAAGTCACGATATGTTCATTTTATGCAGATGAAGTGACAATAATTATTTCCAAATAATTGCAAAATGTACTTAGA
>NW_012141635.1:8605925-8606527 GCF_000956105.1 Propithecus coquereli
GACCCCTTAGCTGTTGCACTATAAAAATTGTCATTAATGGTAATAACAGAACTCTTTTGCCTACCCCTGGTGAGACCAGTTGGCTGTGATTACTTGAGAAAAAGACAATTAACTAGTGAAATCTTTACGAATTTCTATGTGTCACAAAGTCAACTTACTACATGGGAAATGTGGCAGTTATTAATTTATTCAACTTTTCTGTTACTTAAAATATTGACTTTAGTATATTTGCCTATACTATAGTATGTTGCCCATACTATATTTTATTATCTCATATATTTTCACCCTATATCCTATTAAAGCATTACATCAGGTGAATGAATGGTAGAATATTATATGTACAGAATGATCATTACTTATGACACCAATTCAGCTTATTTGGGTATTTGAGATGGGATATTTTTTAAAGGAAGTAAAGGATAAAACAGAGTAGATATGTAGTTTAAAGCTATTAAATTGGAAACTAGACTAGAATATAATTTCAAACTCAAATCTTAGGATATTCAGTTAGCATTGTTAAATATTTCTATATTGACATAATTTAATGCTTTAATAGAGCAAAGAATGAAAAATATTTTTAATTTAACTTATGAATCTTAATT
>NW_012141635.1:8610761-8617335 GCF_000956105.1 Propithecus coquereli
AATACTTCAAAAAATTTTCACAGAATATTCAATTTTGTAATTTTTCTATCCTACTTTGAGTTTTTAAAATAAATTATGCCTTTATCAATACATTGCCAAACTATGATAAAATTCTTCCTGTTGGGATTTCAAAATTGTTTTGTTCGGTAATCTAATAGAGTTCAAAATATTAAAAATATAATGGAGCATTGTTCATATAATATGACAATAAACTATGAAGAGAGGTAACCTTCCTTTCATTTTGTCTGATTTGAATGATTCCATCAGTCTCCATACACTGGCTCATATACACACACACCCATGTCTGTATCTGTATATGGATGTATGGAGCATACATATCTGCCTGTGTATATTAATTTATATGCTTGGTTATAATAAAGTCTTGATTCTCATATTCACAGCTTACACTAGGCATAAGGAGTGTCAAATGCTATCAGTTAAATTAACAAGGACATTTTCAGAGAAATTGATTTCTGGAGTCTGAAATCCCTCAAATCACTCAAAGTCCTTGTTGCTTTTCAGGTGCCCCATTAATCTTTATAGGATTCTATTGACATTGGTGGCTGCTGCTTTCCCGGGCAGTGCTTAAGGCAAATGTGAGCAGAACACCACGGCCCAGGGATTCAGGTCTAATTCAACAGAACTCACATTACACCTTTAAACTAAACAGAAAATTATATAGAAGGGATTTGTAAAGACAGGGGTGTAAATTACAACACTGGTGTTGAACTATTCCTTGATGAAGCTGGTTTCAGGGAAGAGCTTGTTTTTTGAATTACCTCCCTTGCCATTTTATGTGGCTTGAAATTTAATAAGAGTGTGTCTCAAAGCCAAGGGAGTATTTCTCATCCAAATTCTGCCTCCTCTGGTGAATATTTAGGAATTTGGGAAGCAGCTAGGACTAAAATTGTTGATGGGGAAAAAAAAAAAAGAAAGCAGATCCAAATCTGTAGACCCATCTATAGAGATAAAAAGAACTATCAATAAAATTGAAGCTTAAAATAATAAATAAGGTAAAATGATAAAAAAAAATACTACAGAGTGATGATGCTTTATTCCCAAACCCAGCTGGAACCATATTGGCTAGTCTGAGCCATAATTCGATGATAATTCTGTAAGAGTCTTTCCCTGAAAGACAAATTTCAGAATATTTAACAACAGCTATAGTTATCTTGCAGGTAAGAAGAATAAAAGCCAAAAATACTTAGCAAGAAGTAATTTTGAAAATTGTTAGAATTATTTCTAGGGAAACAAAGCATGTGGTTAGTTTCCTCTCTAGCCTATCACTTGCAAACCATTGTGATCTCTTTCTTTGATTCAATTTTCAGAGTAGAGCAATCAGCAATCTATTTGTGAATGTAGGACACTCAAATGAACTCTTTCTGTCCACATATTCTAATTTGCGCATGCAATCTAGATGGTGTGATTAAGACATAGTGGTGATTTACTGAAAATATGAGCAATTCTACAGCAAACATTTAAAAATAACTGAGGCAGGAGTAATGACTCGGCTGGTGAACAGCAAAAGACCTTAATGAACACAGCAATGACATTATCCTATTGCTTGGGAAGTCAGAGTAAGTATGATAAACCTTGAGATACAACCCTTTTCTCCCAAGCAGCATCCTCTTTCTTCTGAAAATGAGAGAAATTAAATATAGACAGACAGATAAAAAGGATTTACACCATTTTTAAGGTAATTTATTTTCAGTGCTTACTTTCTCAGCTTTATTTTCTGTATTAAACTCTATAAAAGCTCTCTTGATTAAGTTCCCCAAGCATCTCTGAGTAAAGCAGTCCAAAACATACATGGATTTGGTCATAAAGTACATTTTATTCCTCTTGTCAAAACAACAAAAAAAGTCAGAAGGATATCTGGAATCACATAAAACAGACTCAAGAGAAGGAATGATGCATTAAAATCTTCTAATATCTGACACTCATAGAGAAAAACTGCATGAGGATGATTCAGACACTTAAATGCTTGATATTAGCCTGAAGAAAACATTCACTTTGTGTTGTAAGAATTGCATATGGACAGGCTTTGCTTGTAATTCTTCCTCTGGGTATACTGATAAAACTGAAAGAACAAAAGATTGGAATATTCGAGTTGACTTCCCATTTCACCAAAAAAAAAAAAAAAAAAAAGCAGGTGTTTATGTGCATTATATATCATTGTCACCTTAAATAAATGTTGGAAAAAGATAATTTGGATGCATACTCCCATCAAAAATTTTAACTGTGAATTCTTTTTACACACAGGCAAGAGTTTTTTAAAACAACTTAAACATCAATCCTCATACATCTTCACCGGGCTGACCCATGACTCTGATGGACTGTGTGATTGCCCAAGACACTATGACAGGCAGAGTGCAGACAGGACAGAGGGCGGCTCCACTGCAGGCCACAGGGATCTTTTTAAAGTGAGAACCACATCCAAAGTTCACAACTGCTGTGGAATGAATGTTTGTGCCTCTCCCGGAAAATTCATATGTTGAAGCCTAAATCCACAACATGATGGTATTTGGAGGTGGGGCCCTTGGGGAACTTATTAGGTCCTTGGAGGAAGCCCTCATGAATGGGATTAGTGCTCTTATAAGGGGATAAAGAGACCAGAGCTCTATTTCAGCCATAAGAGCATACTGTGAGAATATGGCCATCTGTAAACCAGGAGAAGGGCCCTCACCAAGAATCTGATCATACTAAGACCCTGGTTTGGAACCTCCAGGCTTTGGGACTATGAAAAATAAATGTTTGTTGTTTAAGCCATCCAGTCAATGGTACTTTGTTATTGCAGCTCAAAATAAGACAACCACTTTAGACAGATCATAAAATTTTCCTGTGCTTTCCAGTATACAAAATAAATGCTTTTGAGTTCATCTAATCCTTATAACAGCTCAGTGGGCCAGGTAAGAACTCAATGGGTCAGGATCCATGGGTAGATCTTCATATTACCAATGAGAAAGAAAAAAAATGAAGTTTGGGACATTATGTGACTTACATAATGTCATAGATCTGACAAATGACATAGCTGGGATAAGACGCCCAACCTTCATGCTCCTTGGATAATGTTCTTTCCATTATACAAGCTTTTCTCCATCTTTTTTACCAACCCGATTTTTTGCCTTTTCTTATAGGGGCTTTGTGTTTTGAAAGATTATGTCAACTAAATGGAACACATTTTATCAAATGATAGCCCTGTAGCCTTATCATAAGTAAATGTGGAACTTCCTTTGTGGTCTAGAACATGAAACAGCTTGTGTAAACTTCTTATGCTCTTAGAGCATGCTGAGACTCACTGTGCCACATCCATCCCACTTCCCCTGGGAAGACAACCCCAGGGCCTATCAGTCCTTCATACACCAGTGTCAATTTGTCTTGTTTTCTTCTGCTGCTCATGAAGCTTGAGGATGGCATGTGGGTGAATGTAGGGGAAATGGAAAATTTCAGAACAGTTAGCAGCCTGGTTAGACACGTCTGGGAACAGGGAGGAGAATGAGAATATTACATACTTCATAATTTTTACCCCAGTGCTGACCTCGCTTCATATATAAAATGAAAAACAGCAATGAGACAATGGTTGTAATTTAATGACTAAAGTAAATGGTTTACTGCAGGTCAAATGGATTATTTTTAGCCTTCATAATGAGCAAATCAAATCACTGCCTGATTCATGTGGTCAAATGATGCACAGTCGACTATAAAAATAACTGAACATGACAGATAATTTGAACCGTGCCCAGTTAGCAGCTACATGATTTGTGCTAACTTTGTAAAAGCATCTTGCTCTAGTCCATAATGGCAAAGTTCTACACAGATGTTAAAAAAGTAGCAGGCTCACCCCCCAAACATGACATTATGAAAATGCAGTTGACTCAGAGATGAAAAGGAATGTTAGGAGGCCCCCGACTGAGACAATTCTGACCACACTGTAGAATTAGGAAATATGGATCCATTTTATCCATCAATGACACTTTAGGCAATACTGTTAAGCCTTAAGTTAGCAATTAAATTCAAACAGACAATCTAATATTCACAAAAGACACATTGCATGTTTGTTAGCTTTATAATGTGTGCATTTTCCTTTGCACCCATAAAAATTTTTATTATGTACAATTCAAACTCTTTAGGAGAACAAGTCTTTTATAAAGAATTTTCAGATAACCATTACTGTCGCCTTGACACACACCTATTCAGTCACACCAAACTACTTGAGATGCCCTTCATCTTGTGTCGTTCTTTCACGTTACTGCATCTTTCTGCAGGACCACCTCTCCTTTGAACCTTTCCTACAGTTATCAACTTAATGAATTGCTATTTGTCATTTACAATCTTCTTTGTGAAGTCTTTGTCGATGTCTCCCTTTTCTCCTCACTCCAAGCAGAGCAAGGTTTTCTCTTTTCTTTAACCCTGTGGTGTTTTTGATAGAGTTCCCCTGTTAGGGTCTTTCACACACTTCATCAGCCATCCACTCACTGCCCCTCCCTACAACCCAAGCCCCAGAAAGAATGAACCATAGTGTATTGATATTTGAATCCCTGAAGTTTAGCTCAAAACCTGGCACAAAGCAAGTGTGCAATAAATATTTGTTGAATAAATGTCTTAGGTCAGATTTCCTAGAAGCAGAGCCTGAGACCAAAATTCTTACGTAATGGTCTAATGAGGGAGTACACTTAGGAGCAACCTATAAGGAAGCCAGGCTAAAGTAACAAGGAACCAAACAAGTTAGTGATTTCAGCTGAGGTTTAGTCTCAGCCTGATGCCAGGGTGGCTTTGGAGTGGAAGGGACACCCCTGAGTTGTCACTTCTTGAGGCAAGAGGACTTGCCTTAAGTACTCTAATCCCATTCGGTTATTAGCTGTGGGCCACCTGGGAAAAGGGGAGACATAAAAAATCCCAGATATTTCCAAACAAGACAACTTCAGTCTGCCCAACAAGTCTCTAGAGAAGGGGGTACAGCTGGGTGAAGTTAGTTGTCGTTGTTCACAGCAACCATGGGGTGGGGGCACTGGCTCAGGAAGAGGACCTGGATAGGACTACAACAGTGTTTACTGCCCTCCCCCATAGATGAAAGTATTTACGATTCTTTATATACATAAAACACATTCATGGTGAAAATTCAACTAATAGGAATTTTCAAAATTTGGGAAGTGCAAATGTCTGCATCAACCCTTTCAGTGTTGTTTTTACCAAAATAAACCCAGGGACGAAAAATGAATAGGAAATGACAATGTGGATATTATATGCCAAGTACAGACCCATTCTTCAAAGTATTGCCGATAATGATACACACGGAACAGAGTGATCAATGTGGAATACCAGAAAGAGTTCAGACTTAGGCATCAGACATCCAGTTCAAATTCCCGTTTTGCCTAGGTAACGCAGGGCAGGTCACTACACAACTCATCTCAGTTTTCTCCTTTGAGACAAGGTGATAATAAGATCTACTTCATATGATTCTGGTAAAGATTAGACAAAATATATATAAAGGACCTTACAAGATGTTTAATATTAATATAAAGTTAGTGTAGTGTTATCATGTATCATTTCACTTTATTCATTTACCATGAAAAACAAATCAAATCTGAGCAGAAAATTCTTCTGATACTCTTTGGTAATGAGAGACCTCTTTCAATATTCAGGATTTTTTTGAAGTATAGGATGCATAGCAGGGAAGAAGCTAGGCTGAATCTCATGTTCACCTTAAAGCCCACATCTAACCACCTTACATAAAATTTCCCCTTCCTCCAATTTACTGTGTAAACAGCACTAATCACTATGCAAAATTGTTTAAATTTATTACCTCTTTTCGTTTTATTCTATACTTTTCTCGCCAAGTAAAATCTAACCTCTTTAAGGATGGCTACCTTCTTTCTTGTTCAATGGAGCATGATTGACATAAATCCTGCCTAGCACATTGTTGGTGGTAAATAAATAACTGGCCGACTGTCTTATAGCTACTTTAAATTACTTTATCAAAATCTCATGCTTGTTTTAATTTACAGGCGGGGTTAAATGTGTTTCCACTTAGAAGAGATCAAAGGCCACACATGCTATAGCTGTTCTGTGCCCTACGTGAGCTCACTTAGTCTCAAAAGGACAGGCATATCATTAGTGTTAATATTCACTTGGCCATTATGATGACTCTTAGGAGACTCATATTGCAGATTCCCAGATTTAGCAAAGTTTCAGAAGTTCTATGCACTTCAAAGTACTTCTACTACTCAGTGAATATAGTCTACAGACAAAACATAGACTTGTCATATAGTTCTTGACCTAGTATGATAACCAAAAACTTCTATGTGCTATTTCATAATTGTATGATAAATCTATGTGCATTATCGTATTTTATCCCGGGAGTGTCTCTGGACATAGTGGTATCTTGCTTATTCATTTGTTTCAAAATTAGCTGTTGGTATCTTGTCTGCTTTCTCACTGGGGCCTTTAGGCATATTTAAATATGAATTCATATTTTTCTAACTTATCATATCTCTTAAGATGTTTTGGATTCTTAATTCTTCGCTGGATTGTGCTTGCAGTTAGATGTGAATAACAGTCTCACTTTTCTCCCCTT
>NW_012141635.1:8619755-8646456 GCF_000956105.1 Propithecus coquereli
ATCTATATTCTCAGATATCTGATCTACCCAGGACATTTTTATCCTATTCTTTTTTGAGTAGTAATTTGTTTTCATTTGTCCTGTATTTTCTTCAGGAATATAGACCACCTGGGGGTTGGATCTCTTTTATCACTTCATTATCACATTCTGTTTGCTCTTCTGTCATCGTTGCGACCTTTTATTCTGCATCCTGGAGAAGCTTCTTAAATATGATTTTTACATCACAGATTTTCTTTTGTCACGGCCTATGCTTTAATTCCTGTTTCTAATATAATTTAAAACTCTGTCATGACATTTTCCTGTTTCTTTCTTAAACTTTACCAACATGATAAAGTGCTGTTATGTTGAAGCACTTTAGTCTCCTCTTCGCGGAAATCACGTCTACCTATTTCCTTAGAGCAAAACCAGGTTCCATCTAATTTTTACTTTTGTTCCCTGTTTGACATATTTTTAGAAACCATTACCTTTATCTACTTTTTAAAGTACTTTTTAAAATACATTGTAGAATAGTTTTAATAAGTCCCCTGTTAAATTTTTTCTTAAATGAAAGGATAATACCTTCGACCTTATATTTTTCTCCTAAATGTTGTAAATGCATTACCTTTACATCTACTCATTCCATTGGTACTTTTTGCTCAAATATGAAGCCTAATGTTAAACCAGAGCTTGAATAAAGAGAGGCAGTATTGGAGATTGAACATTGTCCCAGGAGAGAAAATCTTTCTCTGTGTAATTTCTTCTCTCTGTTCGTTAAAACTACTTTCAGACACTAGCTTTCGTTATCTAAACTTCTGTGCATCCCAGTATCCATTCTGGGTAAATGGTGTAGTTGCAGCGAGCTTTCTTCAAATTGCTGCTGTCAGTTTTACAGGAGGAAGTATTGCTGGGTCAGAGAAGTCCTCTGAAGTGTCGTGTCAGGTCTCACCACGTCACGAGAGTGCCTGTCACGTAACGCCCTTTTAGAGAAACTCGGCCCTTGCAAGCCATCCCTCTGGTCCTCCCAGCAAAGAAGTTTCTGAGTGCTGTTGAATCACTACAGTAAACGAAGATTCAAGTGGATTGGTATCCACCTGGCACAGGACACCAGAAACAGGAATTCTACGTTTCATGTTTTAAATCTTACAGTTGATTTTTGAATGAATTAAATAAATGAGCCAATGCAAAAAGAATGTTCAATAGAACTCTTTTATATTTTATGTTAAAATTACTCCATAATCTTTACTTTTCTTCCTCTTTATGTACATGAGTATATGTAGATATAGATATATTAGAATGTATATAGATATATGAGTAGATATGAAAATATATATGCACATATGTTCAAATATAAAAACACATATATAATGAAGCCTTCTTATATACTTTATTTACTAAATTTTTACAAAAAATGTAAAGTTATATATTTGTTTAAAAGATTAGTTAATGACTGATTATAAAATATTATTAAGATCTCTCCTTATTGCATTTCAATGAATGTTAAATTTAGTTTTGAATTTCCTGGGAATCATAACAAATAAAAATATATTATACATTTTTCATATTATAGTCAATAAAAGCATATCAATAATTCAGATTAGAAAACATTTTTGAACTAAACTTTAAAATGATATGTCATAATGCAAATTTTATTCACTGGCCATTGTACAACATAACAGAAAAAGTGTAAAGCTAAGAATAGTATGCCTCTATAATTGTAATTAACCCTGATGACCCCGGTTAGTCTACAGGATCCATGATGAAGTTTATGGGAGATATTAAGAGTTCTGATACCTGGAATATATTAATAACTGATGATTATTTACTGCTTTAAGATGAAGTGACATAAAATTAAACAATCATCAGACTAGCATATAATACACACTCATTTACTTTCTGTAATGTAGCTCAGTGTTTCTCAAACTCTGTGTTCATTAGAGTCCCCTGGAGGGCTTGTTAAAATTCAGATTTCTGGCTAAAACCCCAGAGTGTCTGATTTAGTAGGTCTTAGGTAGGGCCTTGGAGTTTGCATTACTGACAAGTTCCCAGATGCTGCTGATGGCCTGGGACCACACTTTGATAGTCACAGGTCTAGGGTATTCTACTTCAGAGGATAGTTTTAGAATTCATGTGGATATAGAGGAAAAAATATAAAAAAAATTTTGAAGAAGAAATACACTATTAATGTATTCATTGTAATGATACTATGTTAACATTTATTTAGGTTTCTATATTTTACTTGTGGCATTATTTCATTTAACCCTCAAAACAATCCTGTGAATCCGAACTCATTATCACCACTTTACAACCAGAGGGACTGAAACTCAGAGAACACAAGTGAGGGAACCCAGAGAAGAATCCATCTATCTTAATTCTCAACCAGTATCATTTTTGAACAATATGGTACACATGGCTACATTTTCTCATTACGGAGGAATACATAACAGTTGCTGGGGATTTTTGCAAATGTTTTTATCCTTTAGTTTGTATGTCTTCATCTGATACATCTGAAACAACAGCAGTTATAGGAAAAGCAGGTCAACATCAGATCACCAACAATTTGTGATTCAATTTTCTCCTCTTGCGTATGGTATGTTACGTAAACCAAGTATAGACAAGATGAGATTTTTCTTTTGTTTTATTTCTCTTCTTTATTTTTGGTTACTACAGAGAACCTGTAGCTGGAACACCCTCCGTAAGAACCGGAGAAAGGAACTCCAGTCATCATGCTTGCTGGCTTAGTCTGCAGGTATTAGAAGATGTTTTTAATGATCCGATATGACCATCTTTTTTGTAGCCCCCTCTGTATTTTAGTAGCATTATCCTGTACTCCAAGTGTTTATTGAGGGATTTTTAAAAACTTCTAGCTAATGCTAGAATTCCAGAATTTTGTGTTTATAATAAAAATGTGTGTCTATAGAATGTGGTACCAACTTCACGGGGCCAGCCCAAATTTCCTTGTAGTGTCACATGTACCCCCCAAATAGCAATAAAAATACAAAAAAAGAGAGAAAGTTTCTATTTCACCCCTCCATTCCCAGCCAAAGGCATACAACATAGTGATTTTTCTAATAGGTAGCATTAGGCCAGCACCAATGGGGCACACATTGTACCAACCACTCTTTTACCCTTTAGGAACTGTATTTATTTTTCTCCTGCTCCCCAGCCAGGGAGAAAATTGAAGCTCTGGGGATCAACGGGCTTTTGATAAAAGTAAAGTGCAAAAGATGCCAAGGATAGAGTAAAACACATGTAATCGCGTCTCAGCCAGAGAATTGGCATGCAACCAGAGTGCTGTGTGTGACTCTGCAAATATTCAAGATTATGATTGATGTGGTAAAAATTGTTCAAACCTCCTTGTAACTCTGCTTTACAGCGCAGCTGGTAAATGAATGCCATTATGTTAGAAGACAGGGCCATTAGGAAAAAAAAAAGAAAAGAAAGAGGGAGAAAACAAAGACGTGTCAACCTAGGGATTGTGCCAATGGTCTTAGGTAAAATCAGTTAGATTATTAAAATATTTGGTTAGTTTCAGATTATCGTGCTAGGTAAGAGTCTATATGCTTTAATTTCATTATGTCTATGTCTTCTGCAAGTGAAAAAAAGTATACTAATGAAATTAAGATTACAAAATTAAGAGATTTCAACCAGCCATAGGTCTCCCCTTTTTCTCATTAACTCTATGTGTAGTTTCATTTGGTGTTTGAGATAGTTTTAAAATAATAAAATATGAAGTTGGTGCATTTCATTATTTCTCAGATTTACCTTCTAACAGTGGAAAGTGACAGGAAAAATTTATCTTATTTTGTGAAAGAATAGGGAGAAAATTCAGCATTGCTCAGCATTCTAAATGTAGATTTTGGATTTACCACTTTTTATTGTTTTATCCATTTACATAACTATCTCCCCAACTATACTATAAAATCCTGGAAAGCAGGGATCTTTGACACCTGCAGCTTGTAATTGTGAGTTCTCAATATATGTTTGTTGAATAAATGGGAAAAAGCACAAGTGTTTGTAATTTTAAATATTCCTGATTTGTTTTTTTTTGTTTGTTTGTTTTTTTTTTGCTAATGAGGAAACTGTGCAAGAGAGGCAATAGGAAAATACCAAATTTAATTATAAAAGAAAGCCTAAGTCCTCTAAATTTGAGTTCAGGGATCTAGAAACTACAATAAATAAATAAATAAATACTATATCTACTCAGGAGTGATTTTGAAAGTTCTATAGAAAAGCACCATTCAGATTAGGATTAACTAGTGAGTGGGAAATTTGTAACACATTTAACACCTGAATCCCAATTTTTGATTGCTTTTATAAAATTGAAGTGACGCTTCTTAAAATTTCTGATTTTGACAATGAACTTTACATGGATGCCATCAAATGCTCAACTTCAAAGCTCTAGGCCTTTCCCTTTTTCCACTCATATATACACATGCTCATTCCTCCTTTCCTCTGTTCCTTTAGCTCCCTGCTCAAATGTTACCTCACTGGAGGTCTTTCCTACCACCCTGTCCAAAAAACATCTCCTTTACCACTTGATTTTCTACCTCTTGTTCTGCATTCCCTTTATATAATAACACCCCTGGATAAATATTTACCCAGAAGTTAATATCCAAATATTTAGCGATCTATATGGGGTGGATGCCTGCCAGGCTCCAACTGGGCCAGATGTTAATCTTCTAGAGCCTGGATCTAGAAGCAGCCTAGGGGTTCCCCAGGGAGGGTCTGTGGTGGTCAGGGCAAGGGTGGTATTCTTGAGAGGCTACCATGTGGTAAGAAAATATTTTAATATTTTGCAATCTGTACAGTCATAGCAGCCCAACCCAGTGGAATATCAGTCAGTCCTGTATTTACTTGACATTTTTGTTCCTACTTTTGAGTCTGGATCTCCTGTCTCCAAAATATGAAGCGAAGCTTTATAAATAAGAGTAAGGCCTCTATCTTTTCCACTGTCATATCCTAAGGGTGTGGAATAGTGCCTTCCATATAATAGGTGCATGATAAATTTCTGATGAATGAATGAATAAATGAATGATAAGTAATAGATTTACACGAGGCAAGGGAAAAATTCTCTCAAAATTTGTCATTTCTTTCCTATATATTATAGAAACATACTTGCTAGAAATGTATTTATAGTAGTTCAACATTATTTTCCAATACTTCAGAATAGCCTTTTTTATTTTAGCACTTAAATAGATTCTCAAATCTGTATGTGTTGATGTCTGCAGAGCTGAATTCTGAAAAAAGTGATAGCCAAATGCTTCTGATGTAGCACTTCATTATTAAAATGTTTGGAGTCTCTATTTACATATATTTATTTGAAAATCATAGGTGCTTTCTACTAATATTATTATATACATAAATACACACCCCAAATTAGAAATGTTAAAATAAGATCAAGATGAATTAAGCAATATTAACATTATATTTATATTCTATTTATTACTATTAAAATTTTAAACTAAAACACTACTAATTAATAACTAATTAATTAATTATTTATGGTGGCTTTTAGTGCTAGTGATATCATTTAGTGTATCTTAATTTTCTGGAAAATATTGCTATAATATTTTATGATACATTAGGACAAAATTTCTGTTTTTAAGTTAATTTAATTTATTTGATTTTCATGGATCTTATAGATAAGAAAGACACAAAGATCCAAATACAAGAACAGATCAGCAGCTACACTAATCAAACACTTATACTCATTTTAAAATTTCATCTATATGAGCAATTATGCAAAAGATTTTGTTGAAATTCAGCCTGTCAATTTCTATCTTTCCTAATGTCTATCAATTATTCTTTCAAGCAACTTAGAAGAGGTTAAATAGTATATTTTTTAGCTAATATATTTAAAACATCCTGAAACTCCTCATTTGTAATATTTAAAATAGTTTAAGAATCTGATGTTTATTGGCTTCATTTTGTACGTACATACATAGATGGCACTCATGTAAACTTTGGGAAGTAATTATCTAACTAGGTAAACATCTCTAAATAACTATTTTTAAAATGTTCTCTTTATAAAATGGTTATTTTTTGAAAAGCCATTACTTTCTCATATTTGAACACATTACTCTTTGAAGGGGCACATTTTGTTCATTTTTCTCTAAAATATCTGCTTGGGACTATGCTTGCGGCCACTGCTAAATTTGAAATATTGTCTTACATAACCTTTCATAATTACTTCTCATCTTATTACAAAATATTGTAAAGATATCAATATTTGGATTGGTAGAACTTAAATCTACAGCAGTTGGCATACATACACTGCAATTTGCCATATGGCACCAGGGGAGAATGACGGAGCATGACGATGCTGCCAACATCTACATGCTACACGCAGTCAATCCTCTTTCTGCAGCAAAACTCGAGTGTAGAGGAAGTGACTTTCTGACACAAAGATCCAGTAAAGGCGTCAAGGTCAAGCCATTAATTAAGTTAAAGCTTAATTTCTTTTTCATATTCAAGAAAAAATAGACATGGTATTTCTACTATGTCCCATGCCCCAAAGCAACAGTGCACCCACTCCCGTGAATATGCACTCCACTTGGGAAACAGCCATCTGAAGTCTAAAGATATAACTGCTATTGACCACTGCTAAATATTTTGACTTTGAGAATATTCTATTTACAAACAAATTTTCTATTCTTTGTAAAATAAATCCAGTTGACAAAATTAAACACTCAGATGTTTTATTTCTCTTTAAAATGTTATCTAGGCAATAAGTCTTTATATAAGGAAAAAATAATTCAGACCTACGTTTTTAGTTTTTGCAAGAGATTAACGTGTAATTACTAATCAACTTCATTAGCTTCAGTCTGCTTGTTTAGGTCTTTATATTTAGGAAAAAGAACTTCAGAGAAGCTTAGATTTGATGGGGATTAGAAATTGGTATGTATTAATGTCAGCTCTTATATCCTGTTCTTATTGAAATTTTCTTTTCCAATATCTCTTAGTAGTCACTTCTTCATTTTACTAAACTTAAAAACTTAAGTGTCATCATACAAGGTATCAGCAGAAATGTCCATGTGTAGATTCCAGTTGTTTCTTTTGTTGCATTTGAACTCGCGCTTCAATGCTTTCAAGTCAGTTTTCTTTTGAATATTTTTTGAAGAGACTTGAGTTATCTTTTTAAAATTCATATAGTTTGCCTATCTTAAATATCATGGTAACTTCAATATTTTACTAAGGATGTATAAGATTGTAGGTACAAACATATCTCAAGCTGTGACCAGAAAAAGATTCTTCTATCTCCTCTTTCAGAGCATCCAAGGGGATGGAAAGAGGAAGCTGTGGAATTGACAGCTGGTTCTAAGGCTCCAAACTGTCACAATAATTTGAAGGCAGATTAGTTTTACAGATTGTCTATTAACATACTCACAAAGGGGTGATGACAAAGGGCCTGTTTCCTGTTTGGCTCTGCATAGATTCAGATCTTCCTGTGAGAAAACTTTTATGTGAAATTGAGGCTGGGAAGCAGGTTAGGGAGAAACCAAGGAAAACATGCTCTGCAATTGAAAGCAGCACTGCAGGGCCTTAATTTAAGATCTTTAGCAAGAGAGGCTGAACTAAAACTTTTTCTGAAGAACTCAATCAAACTCACATTTTTTCCTTGATTATTTACATAAAACATGCCTATGAGGGATAAAGATCCCTGCAAAAAGTTATTTCATTTATTATCTGTGTGTGTGTGCATAAAATTGTGTTTATGTGCTTATGTGGGAGGGATGTTTATTCATTTAGTGCATAACTTGTTTTTCTAATGTGGTTTATACGACCCAAGCCAAGCAAAGCACAGGGTTAGCAAATAAATCTTCCACCACCTAAGAAGAAAATGTACCAAAATAAAAGCAGCACATTACGCTTTGGCATGATATTGGTTGGTTTTGGTTTTACTATTTTTAGGGTTCTAGTTTATCTATGCACAGCCTTGGACTTGCTTTGCATTTCCATCCTGATGTTTTTAGAGCAATTGACTATTTAAAATTGTTTATTTGAGGTAACAGGAACAAACCAGAAAGACTGAGTGTTTTTCAAATCTATACTTAGGATTTTGCAAGTCTTTATAAAACTTCGCCTTAATGCTTGAACGCAAAATGTTGAGAATGCCAAAAGCCATGGACCAATAAAGCAAATAAATCCTAGAGGGCTATATCATGATGCTTACATTTTGCTTAAGCATTGACAGAATCCAAACTCCAATTGGATTGAGCTTATTTCTTAAGCATATGACCATTTTTGGTACACTTTCTCATATTTATTTAACTTGTGCTATTCCCTGAAAACCAAGTGTGGGAATTCATCTAGGGCACTAACACAGCACTAGTACAACAGTGGAAAAGTTGGACCCTGTTTCATTCCAGTCCAAGGATTAAGTCTTATCTGGAATTGGGATCTAGAAGGGAAGTGTAAATACGTGGGGGATTCTAGAGCTATATTAAGAGGGAGACTGCAATGGGGTTAATAGACCACAGAGTTAGAGAAGGTATTTTGGTCCAGGGCAGGGTACTAAAACAGAGGACAGAATCCTCGGATCTATCCAATGTCATGTCATGTTACAGGTGCAATGAATCGATAAAGAATCCACGAGAATGAGGCAGAATGATGAAATGAGGTACAAACTAATTTGCAGTATGCTACTTTTGCATTGCATAGTTTCTCTTTTCCAAGGCCTAGCACATACCAAGGTCATCCTGAGAAAGACCTTATAAGGACTGAGATGAACATAAAAGTGCCAGTTAAGGCCTTGTTATAATTAACTATATAAACTTCATTAAGTTGTTTAAAATCTCTGCTCCCTGGTTCTTGTTCCTGCCTTTAAAACAGAAGGCTAATTGCTTTTATATCATACAGGTACACTCCTGAAAATAAACTATGGTAAAAGATACAGCAGAACTGTAGATATAAAATTGTTGCTTTCTATAATTTAGATTTCCAAGAGCCTCAACATTTCAGTGAAAGATGCAGAGTATAATTTTTTTTTAAAAAAAACCTTTACTCTCCTAAATAGCTCTAAAATGCCTGTGCTTGAAATGAAGCATATTGCTTTTCAGGTCTACATTAAATATCTTACTGAGTGTTTAAATTTAGTCATATGATTATTATTATTTTTATAGAGACGGGGTTTCACTTTGTCACCCAGGCTAGAGTGCCATGGCATCAGCCTAGCTCACAGCAGCCTCAAACTCCTGGGCTCAAGAGATCCTCCTGCCTCAGCCTCCTGCATAGCTGGGACTACAGGTACATACCATGCTTGGCAGAGATGGGGTCTTGCTGTATTGCCCAGGCTGGTCTCAAAATTCCTAGGCTGAATGATCCCCCAGCTCAGCTTCCCAAAATGCCAAAATCACAGGTGTAAGCCATCTTGCTCAGCCTAAATTTTTTACAAAATTTCTCAGCATGTTAGAAAAGACACCTCTGAGGGGTAGGAAAAGAGTTTTTAGAAGTAAATGCAATCATAGAATTTATAGCTCCTCAAAAAAAAGACATTAAAAACTAAAAAATAAACAGAAAAGTATACAAAAATAATTTTCTTCTTTTACACATAAGTGTTCTCAAAAAGTGAAAAACATAAATCATTGTTCTTCTAGCCATCTACATTTTCAGATATTTAATATAGTAATCTCAGAATCTGTTTAGAGATGCAGTAACTGTTCCATCAAAAGATTCAAACATAGGCCAAAGTGTGCGTTTAGTTTGAGCATTGCTCAAACTCAAATTTTTGTGCTATGTTTCCATGCTTTAAATAAATAATGATCATTAACGATGAGTTTTAAACCCTTTAAAATAAAGTAATTTATTTCCCCTTGCACACACTCTGATACCACTGGTGTTTTATTTTTCTAGATGTTCATTTTCTATTCATTCTTTAGTTTATATAGTCTCTCACATTTGTGACTTTATCATGTATTTCTAAGGATGGTACATTATTCATGTTCAGTTTTATGTCACCATATTTGCTATTTTCTAAATATTGAAATTTTTCATGCTGCATCATACTCCATGTATTTCTCCTCTAATCCACTTTTGGGCCTCAGAGTGACTGTGTTTTGGTCAGAAGAGAAAATGATGAGGAGAGGGAAGAGTAACGTCAATAAACTGTTTAACACAGAGGACTAGATGGCCGCCATGATCCCGAATGAATCACTGAATGGAAAACTGAAGTGACATTAACGTCAAGGATCTCAAAGGCTGACAAAGTAGTGCATGGCTATCAGATTCTTCAGCAGAACAGGGGTATTAAACAAAAGGGTCCCAGAAGTCTCCCTGTAAGCTACAAAATTAGGGTTATTAATTTGTTAAATTATTTTAGGGGTTTAATTTTGCTGTCTTGCCTTAGAGGAGCCCGTTTCTATTCTCTAATCCCCATCAAGTTCTTCTGAATATTTGAGGTTGTCTGAAACTCAGCTTATAATTTCTCATAAAGATATAGAATACTATGAATAATGTTCTAACAACCTGAAAGAATTAACATACTTTCCCAGGTTTTTCCTATTCATTAGGGAGCAACTTAGCCATTGAGGGAAGTAAAGGCCAAGCAGAGAAGCCTGGCCATGAGGTGAAGACAGCCTCCCATCTATTACATAATAATGTTATTCATTGTTGAGTTTAACTAGCTGGCAAAAATAAACTGTAACCTTTCACTCCTCATAACGGGGGCAGCATTTTCTTGGAACTTTTCTCTATCTAATTCAGTTAACAAAAAAAGCACCTGATCCACTGGAATTCTGCCTGTTAAATGCTGAAATATTTGTGTGGGAGTTATTAGTACAGGTTTCCACATGGTTCAGGTTTCCTTTTTTTAGGTACATCATAAGATTGCACTCCTGGCTTTGTTGTGAGTGATGGACCTGTGTGATTGGTTCTATGAGTCATTCCAGAACATTTCATTAGCTAATATGAGACCCTCCCAATCTCTCTCTCTTTTGATTTCTGCCAGGAGCCCAGTAAAGTTTCAGACATTGGCTCTTCCATCAGCCAGGGTCCTCGACTATGGCCAAACCATGTAAATTCATTACCCTTAGTAAATTCATGATGGACATGTATCCTGAGCAGCAAACATTAACTGTACTTTATTAAGACACTGAGAATTGGGTTTGTGATTACTGCAACATAACCTCATCTATCCCAACCGATGTAGTATGTGACTTCAACAATCCAACACTTTGAAAAAGTTGCAGTTTTGTCCTTTTAAAATATTTTAATACGGCAACATTGCTCATTTTCTAATATCTGAACTCTGTAATGACTGTTTCAACTGTAACATGTTTTCCTATTCATGGATAAAAGATCATGAGTTTTAATGATCTGTAGTGTTTATCCTTAACTTTGGCAGGGCACAATGACATTAAACATCAATCACATGGTAATTTGCAGCTATCATTGGACTGTTATTGTGTCTATATGAAAGGCAAAAACTTCAAATACACACCAGAAATCATTTTTGCATTCTAACACTACTATGCTTGTATGCTCAAAAATAAACTTGGGAGTTGATAGATTCCACTGGGAGGTAGTCATTAAAATACATGAGTACATGCTGCTGGTACGGGATTTTGACACAAGTTCATTTGTTTTTCACTGTATCACTATGTTTCAGGGCATGTTAAGTTCAGTTTACTGTATGCATGAGACTCAAGAGAACATGGACATTTTGGTGAGGCAACTACAGATTGTTCTGTAGTTTCATCTCAACACCTGATTCCACAGATGGTGAAAATAATTTATGGAAGTCTCACTTCCTTTCTGTGGAGGGGAAGAATGAAGCCTCTGGCAAATACCTTTCTCTTTTGTGTCTGAAATCGCCCAGTTATGCTTCCGCTTTTGAAACTTGCCTACCTCATCTCCAAGCTATTGCAATTTTAAGCTGAAGAAAATACATCAAAACAATTTCCGTATTTCTCTAAATTAATGATTTAGAGTTTTACCTTGAACTTTATATTTTGAAAAGTATCGTACACTGTGAATCTTTCCCTTTCCCAGAACCTAAGTAGCTACTACACTGTGCTGTCCATTCTTGCTTTCCAGAATCAAGTGGGACTCAAATATCTTCCTCTCTTCAGACACTTGAAGATTTCTTGTGCAATCTACAATGAAAGCAAAGAGGCAGGGGTAAAATGAAAGGATCAGAGATGAAAAGCATCAGATCTATGACATAAGAAACCAGTTACAATTTTATGGGAGAAAGGTTGAAGAAGGCAAGAGATAATCACATACTGAAAAGCATAAAGTGAGAATTCTGTTGGTTAAACAAGATTTAGAAATCCAACACAAAAATGAGTTGGGTATAGCAGCTCTAAAAGATTTTTTTAAATTTCATCATCTCAATATTAATTTTCTGAGCTCTTCTGGGGAACGAGAGGGATGTCAAATACAATGAGGCCTTGTGAGGTGCGACTCGTGAGTCAAACTGTACATTGTTAAGATTAATTTTCTTTCAGAGAAATAGAAACCAAAAAAGGTGAGACTCTGACATTTCATTTTCTATGTGAAAGAAAGGAGCATATATATTATCTTCATTTCATATAAATTTATAAAAGTCAGGTTCTAATTTGTGATAGGTACATACTGTGATTAGAAAGGTAGATTATAAGCATGTGATAAGCTTTCTAAAAGAAATTTTAGAAAAAGGACACATTTATTTGTTAAGAGACTGGTCAATATAAAGGTGATATTTCAAAATTTTCTTTTATACAAAGGCAAAATCCTAGTGGGCCTTCTTGTTTCTATGGCTATAGAACTATGCTCTGTAACACACAGAGGTTGTTATCATCCCAGAAAAGACAGAGTTTCATTATGGTAAATCAAATAGAGTGAAACTCACCATGTTAGAAATGGCAGAGAATGATAGGGGTGGCAGGGTTGGACTCATGTGTATCCAGTAGGCAATTTTATTATGAGAATCATGGGGATTCAGGAATATCATGTCTTTTTTTGAGACCTCAGCAGCAGAAGTGTGTCTAGCATTTCTATTAAAACCATGCTAAATTTCCTCATTTCTTAAAATAACACCCCCAAGTGTGATCTGTGAGACATGAGTGAGTTCTGAGCTACTAAATAGATTTTGGCCTGTTAGATGTGGTCACTGTGGCCAGTTGTTGTACTGCCTGTCATAACTGCTGCTCCCCGGACTTCTTGTGAGCCTCTCAGTGGAAAACAAAGTCTCCCTCCCCTATTGAACTCATGGTTGGGTCAATGAAACATGAATGTCAATGAAGTGAATCATTGTCAATATCTTGGAATGATGAAAACATGGATCAGAATCTCAGCCACCCAAAGTCACATGAAAAAATAAATATACTGGGAGGCCAAGGCGGGTGGATCATTCAAGGTCAAGAGTTCGAGACCAGCCTGAGCAAGAGCGAGATCCCGTCTCTACCAAAAAATAGAAAGAAACGATCTGGACAACTAAAAATGTATATATAAAAAAAAATTAGCCGGGCATGGTGGCACATGCCTGTAGTCCCAGCTACTCGGGAGGCTGAGGCAGAAGGATTGCTTGAGCCCAGGAGTTTGAGGTTGCTGTGAGCTAGGCTGACGCCACGGCACTCACTCTAGCCTGGGCAACAAAGCCAGACTGTCTCAAAAAAATAAATAAATAAATAATAAATAAATAAATAAATATACTTTTTATTGTAAACCACTGAGATTTGGGGGTTGTTTGTAACTGCAGCATAACCTACTTGTCCTGAAAAATACAGAAATCAATAATAAAAGTGGGATGCTGCAACAACAAAATCTACAATATGTGGCATGGGCTTCGAAACTGGGCTATACACAGTGAAAAAATTGTTATCTGAAGCTAGAAAAATAGTAATGTTATACTTTGGGAAAACATTCTTAAAAAAACCTATTACTTGCAATAAAGTGAATAATAAATGTCTCTAATGAGCTTATTACTTTAGGTTTAAAAAAAGTAGGAAAGGAGACTGCTTATAGGATGAGTTGGTTTCTATTGGATGCTCTTTTAAAAAGGTAAAACCTGAACAAAGAACTGATCTCAACAAAGAAAAATGAGAAAAATAAAAAAAGAATTGGCCTGTTTACAAGCAAGAAAAAAAGAGCACTTTGAGGGTTCAGAAATTCAGGGACTTGCAAGGTTGAACAGTGCTATTGATTCTCATCTAATCAGTACAAGATAAAACTGAGGGCCCTTTGAGTGACAGCCCGAGACAAGAACAAAATCCACAGTTTTCCCACTGTATGCTTAGCTAAAGCTCATGAATGGGTTACACTGAACCTAGGAAAACCTTGTACGTGGCTCAAAAATCAATGGCTCAGGGAAAAGACGCCAGGGTACGGCTCTCCATAAAAACCTTTTAGAGTCCAAGTATCTACAATTAAATCTATTTAATTTAATTTAATTATGTAATGGACGTGTGAATGCTCACAAATGGAAAAGATAGCAAGACTCAAATATCAAGTAGCCGATTATATTGGATATTTTAATATTATTTTGCATACATTAGATATTCATACATTGTTCCACTATGGTACATTCGGTGTGTGTATGTGTGTGTGTGTCCATCAGGTGCCAGGGTATGGTCAGATAACTTGTCCTTTTGGTTCTCTATCCAGACATGCTGTAGAGACTCTCAGGTATGACTGAGAGATCTTAGGCTTTGAATCGAAAGCAGAAACTGGATGGGACTATTGCATTGTTTTGCTGTGTCAGAGGAAGAGAAGAAAATTTTAGTGACAGGCTGACTCCTGCAGACTGTATTTCTGTTCATTCACATTCAATGCCTTTTCCCTTTGCATCCCTCCAGAGGATGATTTTGCATTTTCCACTAAACAGCGAAAGTGCTGTGCTTTCCTTGGATATCTTTAGATCCCATTTTACCTTTCTGAGTGTTGCCCCTCTTATCTCTCAAGTGCTTTCCAAAGCCAACACCTGAATCTGTATGTGGGAGGCCAGTCCTTGGCTACTGGAGGCACTGGCCTCTCTAGCTGAGACATCTCAAAGTGCCTCCCCCATAGCTATTAACCAATGCCTGTCGGGTGAAGGAGCGTGAAATCCAGCCTCCTCATCTCCAGTGAGAAAAGTAATCTGCACAGCGGAGTTCTCTCGTGGGGTCATGGGGTCAGGCTGAAGCTTAATCTCCCATGAACTTCTCTCTCAGACCCCACCCTTGCCTGGCTTTGTTCCCTTTCATGTCTTCCTTCCCCCACCCACGATGAGCTCCTTGGGAACTCCTTCTTTATAAACCACTTGCATATAAATCCTCATCTCAGGGTCTCCTCCTGAGAACCCAATCTAAAACACACCCTCATCCTATTGAACTCACCTGTGGCTGCGCAGTGGCTCTAGCTCTGCAAATGTCCGTTGAAGTAACATAGGCCATTCTCACCAGAAACTTTAAGGCCAGCAGGCATTGCATCATGCTCTCTGCCCTCTCTGTCACAACAACTGGCAACATTGTAGCTGGAGGCTGGTACCGTAGCCAAGGTCCTGGAGTGGAGATAACACAGGTCAGAGCCACAGCCAACCTTTGGTGGACTTCTAATTGGACTTGCCTTTGATGTTATAAATCCCTGAGATACGAAGGTCCTTTGTTACCACAACATAATCTAGTTTATTTCAGCTAACACAGCAAATTTCTACTGATAAAGCAGTCTCAGACATTAATTGTAATTTAACTACCCAATAATGAAACAAAAGTCAATTTATCGCTACTCTCTGTTGCTCTGAGAGATAGCTGCTGCTCTGCCTGTGGAGTAGCCTTCCTTCTGTTTCTTTGTTACCTCAATAAACTAGATTTTGCTTTAAAAAATAAAGTGATTTATAAGAATACATTAAGTGCCTATAACGTAGTCACCATGGTGATGATATGGAGGTATATAACACAGTCTCTACTGAAAGTATTATCTAATTAACAAGATAGAGCTAATTTTGAGAGTTTCTTTGATACAGATTTTTAAGCAATTTGGTATAATTCAGTAATTCCAGAAAGGCATGTTATCTGGATCAGTGTGTAGTCTCCTCATTCATTTTGACACTAGATAATGTTCAGTTCCATTTCACTCGTTTGAGAATGTGCCCGATTTACTAATTAAAGATTCTTTTTGTTGGGTTCCAAGATTCCAAGCATGATTACTTGGTCACAAGGAGCAATAATCAAGAACCAGGATTCTGAGTAATAGAAACCTTGAACAATATAAGGATAGGAGTTCTTAGTTTCCAAACAATCTGATGGCATATCATTACACAAAATGGTGTGAGCTTATTGAGAACATATTCTCTGACATACCAGGGAGGTAGTCTTGACACAGAAATGACTTTTAGAATAACTGTAATTTGTGCATATTGTGATTTTTTTTGTGTGGTCTTCCTGAAATGGGTTTTGTCTTTGGCTTCCCCCAAAACTTGGAAAACTGAACAGTTCAACTCACATGGAACTATTTGAGGATAATAACAACAGAATGTTTACCAAATAATAGCCAGAAAATGATGAGAAAAGGGATAGATCAACAAACTAAAAAGTGGTTCATAAAAAAGCTGGACTGTGAGGATAAATGAGAATAACATGGGAATAGAAGAAAGACATTTTGCTTGACAATAACACGAGCCAAAGCATGCAGCGCACTCAGGCATGGTGTGAGGAAGTATCTTCTGGAGATGCCCATTACCTGGGGCAGGAGGTTTATGTTGAGCCCTAGAGAAAGATTAAATATTTGCTGATACAGGCTAACATTATTTCTGCAAAATTTCATATTGGAAGGGAACAATGTAACAGGGTTTCAAATATATCTAGCAGGGCAAATGTGATAATGTTGCATGTGGGTAGAAGAAGATCAAGTGTCTCTCAACCTCCTTAGTATGACAATTATTTAATCAGACAGTTCCTTTTCTGAATTCCCTGAGCAAACATTTACATTCTGATTTGTAAGGCCACAGGGTCACTCAGACCCAAGGGAGCATCAGTCACATAGGAGACAGTGTGACTAGCTCTCCTTGAGTTGTGCAGTGTGGAGACACTACTTCCAAAAACGAAACGAAGATTATTAATGTGGAGGTGAGCAGAGAAGGGATAAAGAAGGCAGAAGCCTAGGAATAGGAAATAAAGGTAATAAAAATAATAACTGATGCTTTTGTTGTACCAGAGACTGTTATTTGTTTCCGCCTATGAGAGGATGCAGTGATCTATTCCCATTTTACAGATCAGAAAATTGACGCACAGAGCAATTAACTTGTTCAAGTCCTCAATCTGAGAACTATGAAGCTAGGACCTAAATTAATTCATGTTTATCTGAATTCCAAATTTCCTTGCTTTTAACCACTGTATAACATGGTTTTCCTATTACCCTAATTCTTTCTTTCTCATCTGGTTTCAAGAAGAAGGGCCAAGATATTTTTGAATTATCATCATGCACCATGTATAGTTTCCATCTTGGAAAGGATACTAGAGAGCTCCTAATATAGCTTTTTGTCGTTTGTTTGTTTGTTTGTTTTATTTCAGCATATTATGGGGGTACAGATGTTTAGGTTACTTATGTTGCCCTTGCCCCCTCCCGCCCAGTCCGAGTTTCAAATATGTCCATCCTTCGGGTGGTGCGCATTGCACTCTTTGTGTATGCAAATACCCGTCCCCTCCTCCCCTCTCCCCCTCCCCCCTGCCCAACATCCAATAGATGTTTTTCTTATATGTGCATTTATGTGTTGATCAGTTAATACCAATTTGATGGTGACTACATGTGGTGCTTGTCTTTCCGTTTTTGGGATACCTCACTTAGCAGAATGCGTTCCGATATAGCTTTGATTGACTTTCTTTTTCTGGCTTTCTTGAACTTTGTTAAGTAATAATAGTACATATAATTAATGAAGGCCTATCCTATAGTGATGTCTTAACACACCTATATGGATATAACACTATATTTTATAGCTTTATTTAATATTAATAACTTAAAGTGATTTTTAATTTGTCACTTCTATTCTTGATGAGGTTTTATTTTTTTAAAGTTGCTCATCAGATGGCTAATGAAAGAACTGAAGAGGGCTAGAGACAAGGACGTGTAAATGATAGACCATTTCTCTTTTTTATACAATGACGTATCCAGCATACTTATCTTCTTTTTCTATGGCACTTCTTTTCCTCACTCTCTTTACACGCTTAGGCAATACCCAATTACCAATGCAAAATGTGGGGAGGGCTTCATAGCTTCTAAGTGCTATTCTATTCTGTTTGGGTTTTGGTTTCCTGAATTCTTATGTACTCAAGATTCTCAGTGCCTCATTCTCAAGCTCCAGGAATTTTATTTGATTTTTATCATATTTCACTTTATCCTCAAATCCCCAAACATTTCAGGAATGCTGTAAATTAAATAGTCACTTACTTGAAGATCACAGGTTTTCTTCAGGTCAGGGTTTGGAAATCATACTTACCAGTCAGGTATACTGTGATAATATGTTAATCGTTGTAAAATTATTGTAAATATATTTGCTTTATTGTAGCATTTATTAAACATCATTTAATTTCAAGCAGCCATCCTTTAAGGCATTTAAAGGAGTGGAATGCAACTTTCTTTTTCTACTTCATTTATTACTAATTATGTGGTCCCCAAAGCCCCAACCATAATATTTGAAACACCTGAATACTCTCGTTTTTGCTGTCATGTCATGCCTTTCTTGAGAAGTGCCTTTGGATCATTCTGCAAATAAATGAATTTGCTGCATTCTCATTCCCAGTCTTACAGGCAACTCACTGGAACATCACTTTTTATATTCTACTAAACTAGTCTGTCTGCACTTATTGCAGGAGAAAGAAACTGGCCATGCTGAATATCTATTCTCTTCCCTTTAGACTGAGAGTGCTCACATAATCTTGCCCCAAAATGAGTAACCTACAGCTATAGTACTCACTAAATCATTAATTTGAGCCAGTTAGTAGATGATCAATTTATGACGTTACTCTATTTTAATTCCCTGTATAAACAATGATTATTAGTCTAGATATTCACAATTATTCAACCTCATAAATAACATTGATAAAGGTTGCAGGCAATATTTCTTAATTTCAATCAATTTATTATTTGAGCTTTAAAAATTAATAGCATTCAGTCACTGGAGAGGCCTATAGGCAATTCATTTATATTTTTTTGATTTCACTTATATATTTTGGATAAAACATGTGGCCCTTCTAATATTCCTGACTTAGTTATCAACCCTCAGCTTGACAAAGACATACCTCTTCTATTCAACAGATCAGGCCATTGATTCGGTAATGCTTTCTTTCTAAGGTTCGAATTTTAAAGGCTGAGAAAGATTAAAATTCTTTAAACCATAGTGATTTGAAAGAAATGCTATAGATTTGATATTTGTCTGACTTACAGTAAAAAAATAATTTACATAGATATAGATATATAAATATAGATTTTGCATTCTAGCTATCTCTAAGACACACTAAAAAAATAGTGCCAAGTAACTGTGATAGCTTTGCAAAGACATAATTGCAGAGTCTATAGGAATGCATAAACTCTATACTGTAATATCTACAGGTCAAATCGATTGTCTATTAGAAACATTTGTGTTTTAGTAAGTACGCATTTAAAACTAAATGTTAGCAAAAGTGTTATATAAATGTCTGTGAAAGATACAGAAAATGAAGTAGTATTAACAAGGCAGCATTATGTGTAAGAACTTGGGCTCTTTGGCTAGATAGCCTTGTTCTGAATTTCAGTTAGGCCACATATTAATAGGTTGTCCTTGGTAAAGTCACTAAGCCATTCTGAGCCTCATTTTCAAATACTGTAAAATGAAAATAAGACTAGTACTTACTTCACAGAGTGAAGGATTAAATTCATGTGCATAAAGTACTTCGAAGAGTAACTAATATATATGAAATGGTATTTAGGCGTTAGCCGTTATTATCAACCCAACAGATTCAAAACACCAGATTAGTCAATTCAATGTAAAAGCCAGTCTGAAAGAAGAACAATTTAACTAACGAATCATTTACTGTTATAGGGTACAATTTTGACAGGGGCTTTGCAAATAAACTGGGGGTATATATGGTTTTGGATTAGTATGGCATCTGGCTATTATGGTTTTTAAAAAATAAAATAAAAATTTAAAAATGAATTTACTTTTGCTATTTATCTTCTCTGAATTCTCCCCTGAGATTCATATCAAAAGAAAAACCCTGATTCCATAAAAATTAAGTTTGATAGACATCTTATTGTCTTATTGGCCAAGAATTTCCCATATTACACATCAATGGTCCTGGATGATGAATTGCAGTCATGTTTATAATGACACATGCTTTGCTGCTTTAGGGAGGATCAGTTCACTGGCCAGAAGGGTGGTGGAAGAAGCCTCATTCTTTGCCCCACAGGATGAAGTCTGATGCAGAAACGTGGACTCCACATGAGGCAGAAAGTTGAGGAGCCATTTATCTTTTGAAAAAACAAACGACAAAGAATTGTTTGTTTTTATTGTTTTACTACTCTCCTACACAAACACAATCATCTTTCATCTTCCAAAATCTGATGACAAAATTACTTTAAATAATTGCAGAGAATATTATCTTTCCAATAATCTGTGTACGATATTGGACTAAGAGAGAAGCGAACTTGGCACTAGGTTCATTTCTCCTGTCTGAGCCACCAGCAGGTGAATGTGAGGACACCTGTGGGCAGGAAGATCGCAAACTGTGGCCGTTCACCGGCTCAGGTGGGAGCGAAACGAGGGTGCTGAAAAGCAGGTCTCTTAGCACAGAGCACTGTCATGCTGCTATGGTAGGAGGAGGGCCTGCAGTCTCCGTGCACCGCTCTTGTGTGTGGCGGGGGAGGGGGGGGACCAGGTCCTGTCCGCCTATCTGAGCCTCCACTCCTGCAGCTACACGCTCTGAAGCAGGTTCAGCTGGGAATGCGTCCTCATTTTGGGGAGACAAGTCTTTCGGCATGGAGCACTTCTGTGGTTGCTGTGGGAAGGGAAGGGTCCTGCTACAAGCTGGCTTGAGCCAAAATTCCTTTGTGGGGTGCCAGGAATGGAGGGGGTGCAGAGACGGAGGCGTCCAGATTCAGGAATGCTGGCTCTCTGGTCCCTTGTGGCACTCCCCTGGGTAAGGAGCCCTGTGCCCCGCTGCCGGCCTGAGGCACCCAGGTTGGGGAGGGGAGCCCTCCTTAGCCTTTCACTGGGCTCCAGGCCTCCCTGGATTTGGTTCGTGCTGCTGATCTCTCTTTTCTATCCTCCTCTCTCTCGGCTTTGCAGCCCCTCTTGGTGGGGTCCCCGGAGACTCCTCTGCTCTCTGTCTCCGTGGTCTGCATCCAAGCAGTAATTTTTCTCTTGTTCTCAGTCCAAGCTTCTACTCTCTGCCAGAACGTTCCGACAAGCTGTGTCTCTAGTTGGCCATCTTAGCTTCCCCCTTGTATTTATTGCTAATATTTAAACAGGTATAAATATTATTACAGTCTTTATAGATGAGTAAACTGAGGCTCGGTTTCAGAAACTTGACTCAATTCCTTATTGCTAATTCACAGTAGGCAAGAAACAAATCTAGATCTGAGATTCATTGTCCGAGAATTCAAACTATTTCTATTATACTTAGGTATCAATAAGTTTTTATAAGGACAATAATAGAAAAAAAAGAATTCAGAAGAAAATAAAAGAAAAAAGCTTTAATCATTTATTACAACTGGAGAAATATGAAACACTTCCTTCAGTCCCAAGAAGTGATTTCTGAATTCCCTAGAAATATTTTCCAATATTGGTCAGCTGTCTTCTCTCTATTCCTTTTAAGCGGTAGCCTATGGATTTTTATCTTTGTTAAAGAAGGATGCCAAGCAAGGTATTAAACAAAAGTTAAGGTGTGAATTCATGAGAAATAACTCATATACAGGACAATGACAGCAAGGCACCAGTGGGTGTACTGGTTTCCTTGCCACTGTGCATTTCAGTATGTCTAATGTAAGCATTGAGCATATAAACCGTATTTTCTTATGAGTTTGTCCAACATGAGGACAAATGTTCCATGTATAGAGTAAGAATACGTCTTTTCAAACATGTTACTTCCAGCAGTATAAATTCTCATAAGGTTTATTCGGGAAACAAACAAACAAACAAAAAATCAAGGAACTTAAATTGAGTTTAAGAATATTTATTTATTTAAAGACAAATAAAAGCAAAATACCTTCTATTTTACACTGTAGTTTGGAGATATGTGCAAACCACCTGCCAGAAATGTTTCAGAACATAAAATATAAATACACAAAATATTAAAGACAAAATTTAAAGGGGACATATTCAGTTACCATGAGCATGTGGTTGGCATTAGACCGTGTGATAATACACAAAGGAAGAGAGGATCTGTTGCAGCCATAAACAGTGAAACAGGACAATGAATTCTGGACATTGACTCTTCTCTCCTGTGTTCAGCTTAAAGCCCCACAACTCCCACATGGCTCACTAGACACCTGGAAACATGATTCTCCTAAAAGCTAATTCTTGCCCACAGGCAAGAACTTTGCTGTTGAAGCAGGAACATTTAAGAGGCATGGAGGGACTTTTCTTCATTGGGAGTGGTATTGAGGACAATTGAATCAAGATCTCAGAACACTCGTTCATTGAGCCCAAATTTTAAGCTTGGGAATATCTTCTGTGTGAGAATATTTTCTCCAATGACTTACATACCATCTCAGACATAGAAGTAATCAGTTCTAGTACCTATCTCTTGAAAAAGTTACTTGAAGTTACTGTCACTCTACATGGAATTTGTGCTCTATGATGAGAACAAAGAAATCAGCCTGGATTGATTTTCTTACTGTATTTTTTAAATTAATTAATCAATTAATTTGGTGAGGGTAGCACTCGAGAGATGATTTGGGAAAATGCAGAGATGGACTTTGTAAAGGCAGATAAGACATTTAGAAAAGCAAGCATAACAGATGGGAGAGTGGTGAGAGTATTAGTGAGAAGAAAAATTTATTTTTTGAGAATCTCTGTCATGTTAAATAAATAGTTTGTCTTTAGTTAGACCATAGGTATGATTATGAATACTTGGGAATATTCTGTATTTTATCTTCATAGAAATGGAATCTAATAAATTATTAGATTTAGAAAAACATTTTTCCTTAGTAAATTTATTATCTAGAGCTTTGTGATTGCCAGGTGTAGTATTAACCAAAAAGCTTGTGGCTAATACAGGATGGGATGGCTTTAGGGCTAAGGCTTCTCACCAAGCCCTTATCTGGTATTCAAATACTTCAGGACACTGTATTTCACTCTGTTTATCTCTGTTATTCTTTCCTTTTTCAGACAGTCTCTATATACACAGAGGATTGGCAGGCCTAAGCTCCTCTTTAGACCTACTTCCTAGGTGGAAAAGCATTTCTTCCTCATTAGTTGCTGCAAATTCTCAAAATGATGTCAGGTGGCTCTTGTAACATTTTCAACCTTGAATGTATTATTATGTCCAGAAATGTGGAATCAGCCTGTCTCTGTGGATAATGTGAATACTGTCAGTCTTGAAGGGGGGCAGCAATCAGCTCCACCAAAGCACATAGACAGAAAGCAAGAAAGCTGGGGTATAGTAATGGAATAAAGGGGAGTGGATGGTAGACAGACCCAGTACCTAGTCACCCTGGGAAGAAGTAGTAAGGTATGGTAGAAATAATGCGAAGGTTGTTGGATGATTTTCTTCTTGTGGCCAACAAGAAGTGGGCCAAGTACACTGTTAACACACTAACTGCCATGTGAGTTGTATTTAACTCATGCTAGTTTTGAGCCCGGAGCCTCATGAAGCATATATAACTCAGACATCTCTTTACCTTGGCAGTCATGTGGTGCACAGGCAACTCATGCTGCCATGCTGTAGCATACATGTTGCCAGAGGGGTGGCCCCCTGGGCAAAACCCTGGGGTTGGTTCATGAAAATCTTACTTGTTGATGTTCTTATTGTTACAACTGACATTGACAATTTAATTCTAAAAACGTGGATTAAATGAATAGAAGATGATACGTTTCATTTTTCTATTTATGTTTACCTTTAAATTACACTTAAGCCTGACAAGGCAAGAAAAACACTTTACCCTTATGAACTACTTTTCAAGGTTTCACATTACTTTTACGTTACTAATTTTCAAGTTTTTATATTACTTTTTTATTGAAAAAACACAGAAAACAAAAAAAAATAATAAATTTTTCATTATATTAGAAAGGATCATTTTGTTTTCAATGTTTTCATTCTATTTTCATAATAAAACACCGTGGCCCCAAGGAAAAATTTTTTTTCTAGTGTGGCAGTCAATATGTTAACTTTAACCAACTAAAACAGAGAGCCCAGCTGATAGCAAACCACAGTTTCCTCTCCAGGTTGCCTCAGAGGCAGGGTCCCTTGCTGTCACAGAAGAAGAATACAGTGGTCTAAAGGAGTTTTACGGGGTCCCCCCAAAAGCCTCAGAACTTACTAATTCTATGGCATTGGACAGGATCTTTAACATCCCTGTGCTTAACTTTCTTCATTCATAAAATGTGTATAAAAATATTTCCTCTCTCACGGGGCTGCTGTGAGTGAGGAGTAGCTGCAAATGTAAAGTGCTTAGAATGGCACATGGTGTGTAAAAAGATTGTATAAATGTTTGTCATTATTGTTGTTTTTATTAATGCAATTACAATGAGAAAAAACACAGACAAATGTGAACATATGCAGGGATGACACAACATATGATATTAGAAGCTCATCCTTAGATGGGAAGGCAGAAGGGATTTGAGTTGAATATAAAGTGAGCACACACAGGAAATGACTAAGGCTTACTTGGTTATGGTATCTGCTGCTTCTTTCTCCCTGGTGTGTGTTTGTGACCAGAGTAAAACCTAGCATTTATCATTAAATTTTTCTTACTTATTATACTTGTGGGATCACTTCCTGGAGGAAATCTGTGGTAGGCAGACTCTTAGATGGTCCCAGTGATCCCTTCTCTAGGTCTTCATGTCTTGGTGTTATAACTTCCTCCTCCTGGAGGTGGGCTGGATTAAGTAACTTGCTTCTAGTGAATAGAATATGGCAGAATTGATGGAATGGAGGCCATTTCTGAGAGTTGCTTATGAAAATGCTATGGATTCTCTCTGGGCATTCTCTCTCTCTCTCTCTCTCTCTCTCTCTCTCTCTCTCTCTTTCTCCTGGTAAATCATTAAGCTGCAATGCAATTGCATGCCAAAGAGTGGTACACCATGACTGACTGGTCACTCTAGTTAATTGGACATATCAAAAACTTATTTTAATTCTTTATAACTGAGATTTTTTGTGTGTCTTCTTTCCTGTTCAGCAGAGGGGGGATTATTTTTAGATCAAATTGATAAATTCATTCTAAACCAGTCACTTTTATTCTGCTCTCACTAATAAAATATCAGATCCACTCAGAAAATAGTCAATAAAATTCAAGTATTATTCTCTCAGTTATTGTCCACTATTGTCAGTTTTCTTTTTGAGCTTCCTCCTCAGTTCTCCATGCTTGTTCTTTGTCCAAGCAAGTGAGGAAGGGGCATCTGCTTGTGTGGTTGAGGGAATGTGAAATCGTGCAGTTCATTCACTATCATTTCTCTGCAGCTTCTGACAGCTGGTGTTTTCATATCACCCTGTATTGCCTCTGGTGCAAGAGCAAATAGTGCAGACTCTATCCTGTAGAACATGTGATAGCTCTTGAGTACTCATTTAGGGCAGCCTCTGCAGCCTTCCAGCACAGAGTTCATGTGAAAGAACCACATATTCTCTTTGTCCCTCTGAGCTATCTTTTGGATGAGCAGCAATGCGGTCCAAGTCCCAGCTATTATTTATTGTCTTCTTTGAGCTTATCAGAAATCTTGGAGTCAGTGCCACTCAACTAGGACTCCTATATATGATAGTTTCTGGGATGGTCCCCAATGTCAAGGTCTTTCTCCCCTCTCTCTCTCTCATTGCTTACTTTAGGGGAAGTCGGGTGCAATGCTGCATGGAAGTCTTGTGGAGAGGACCATGTGGCAAGAAACTGAAGGGAACATCAAACCAATGAGTAGTAAGGACTACAGGACCCTCAGGGACTTCCCTTATTCCAACAATCCAAGATGAACAGAGCCAACATGAGTAAGCTTGGAAGTGGACAAAAGCTCACTAGAGTCTTCAGCAGGGAATACAGGCTTTGCTGAAAGACCTCCTAAGAGACCTTGAGCCAGAGGTACCTAGCTAGGCCATGTCGTGGTACTTGACTTACAGAAATTGATAATAAATGATTGTTTTATAAACTTTCAAGTTGTGGGATAATTTTTTACACAGCAATAGATAACTAATACACCCTGCCACCCTGCCATTGTTTATATTACTTGTCCCAAGCCCCAGCATTATTGAAAGCTCCTGCAAGTCGTGTGTATATCAAAATCAAGATTATAAATTGGAATTATTCCCTTTTTTCCGAAACTATGCCCAAACTACAGAGAGGATTCTCTTAGCGTAATGAACATTTATAGGATGACATATTAAGCATCCTTCTACCGATTCCCATGCACAAAGAAGGAAGGAAAGACACATTACCTGAGTTTAAAGCTCCACAGAGGCTATTGTCCCAGTCTCTCCTATCCCTATTCCAGTAACACCCATGTTCCCTCTTCTTTATCATCTTTTGGCAAAGGCTGCAAAAACAGTTCTTCCTTCCTTGAAACTTGTTCAGCCTGAGAAAGCTAGGAATAAGGCTTCCTTTACATTTAACTGTTTGAAATGATGTGTTATTATACTTACATGTGAGCTCTCCC
>NW_012141635.1:8650390-8650701 GCF_000956105.1 Propithecus coquereli
TTGGAAAAATTGACATCTCAACTATGTTGAATATTCCAAGCAATGAACATGTTATATTTGTCCATTTACTTGTATTATTCTTGTCTTCTTTCATTAGCATTTTTTAGTTTTTGGCAAACAAATCCTATATATGTTTTAGATTTAGACCTAAGAATGAATTAATTTCTCTTTCTTTTTTCTCTGTTTTTTCTTCCTCTCCTCTTTCTTTCTTTCTTTTCTTTCTTTATTTCTCTCTCTCTTTCCTTCCTTTTTTCTTCATGATTTTAAATGACATGGTATTCTTTTCATTCTGATGTCCATATGTTCATTAT
>NW_012141635.1:8653583-8655185 GCF_000956105.1 Propithecus coquereli
GTAGAGATTTGAATTTGTAACTGTAGTATGTTGAATTTAAAATAAAATCATAAAATTCTGTAAAGTCTTTCTTACATACAAAATCTACCCTGAGCTCAACACAACTAGGAAATAACTCAGAAGACAGTTGCATAAATGGAGAAAATTCATTATGTAGAGGTGCAAAAAGAGAGGACTTTGAAGAGCTAATACAGTGGGATGTGAAATGACGCAAACACAAAACTAAAACCAGAATGGGATGCTGGGGGTCTTGGGAGAGAATGAGGTTTGTGCTGTACAATGTCTTCTTGAGGTTAATGCTAAATGCAATGACCAAAAAGAAAACCAAAATTGACAGCTAGCAAATAGCAAGGTGAGAAAACCCTCCTCATGCTCCCACTTGGACATCTGGAGCCCCATTTGGTTGGGCAAAAAACTCCCATCCAGTTCTTTCCCTCCCTCCAACTTCAATCCTCCATGACAAAGAATGAGCCCATCCACAGTGGTTGTGGTGGTGTGAAGGAAGGGATGCTAGAGCAAACCATGAGCTCATAAGAGGTCATTGTAATCCCTGCCCATGCGGAGCAGGCTCATTGTTCTATCCCTTCATTCCCCCAGAACTGGAAGATACATTAAGTGTCTTCTTCGCTTCATACTTCACACAATCATACATGGTCCTCTATACGTGTGTAAAATTCCACATGCCTTTGCAGCTCTTGCCATAAAACTTTCTTTTTTCTTTGTTGTCAACCACTGGCATTTTAATAATTATATCCGCAGTTATTTTAAAACACAAAATAGCATCTAATTGATAATCTTTCTTTTCTTGCTAGGCCCTTTTCCCATCCTGGGTGACTTCTATGTCATCAATATCCTGCTCTGTAATTCCTCAACATTATCATCTTCAGTGATTATCTGTCCCATTCCAATGCAGCCATTTAATCCCTTGGCCCCATCCTGAACCTTTTTGCTCCTTGGAACTGTTCTGCTTTTGATATCATAGAGGAAGAATCACAGAGATGATAATCTCATAGCTTTCCAACATTCCAAATAGTAATCAAGTCTATTTCTCTTCATCCTTACCATCATCCACCCATTACTCACTCATCCTGTCATCATCTCTTTTCTGAATTTTTGCTTCCACCTCTTAACTGATCTCATTGCTTCTGGTTTGTAATTCATTCCTGTGTACTCTCCTATTTTCAGGGTTCTTTCTATATAGAAAGCAAATTAGATCATTGCTCTTAGGGCAGTGTCTAGAGTCTTGAATATATGTACTTTGGTTGAGCCCATTTTATTTTTCACTTTAACTCTCATATTGCTGTACATCCACCTCTCCACTCCAGCAAGACTTAAATTCATTGAGTTCTCCAGGGGTTCCATGTACTCTTACCTATAAGCCTTTACATAAACTTATTCGGCCTGAAATATCAACCTCACCCCTACCTATCGATTCCACCCTCACTATACCTTCATTATCTAGCTCTTTTCTACACATTCTGTAGTTCCTCACTTAAATTTTGCTTTCTATATAAATTTTGCTCTAAAATTCTCCTGACACAGGCACCCCACACTAGATGTAGTACTCTTATTTTTATACTCCTAATGTATTTTCTGCTTCAC
>NW_012141635.1:8659252-8661158 GCF_000956105.1 Propithecus coquereli
TGCTTAATATTGTATAGCTTTAGCCACCATATGTTGGCTTCAATAGAGGCAGATGCTGCAGCAACAGTAAAGGCAAAAACAAGACAGTAAGCAATGTATAATATCTCGACTAAGAAATAACCTCTGCCACCAGGTACCCCAGAGCCCATACCAGCTATGAAGCCAATTATTCAAAGTGGGAGTTTTCCCTGAGAGATTATTTGGGTTCACAATCATTAATTTAGTGATATTATCTTATTCATCAGGAATATAAACACATCATTTGGTTTTTATGATTGCACAAGTCCCCCCTCATGCAGCAGTGTGTCTAAAGCCACATGGTATTGGAGTACAGCCTTTCTCATGAGACTGACTTTCATGTTTAACAGTGATTTCCCTGCAGCTATTGTTCAAAGATTTCTTTGTACAATTTGTTAGAACTTCCACATGCTAAAGAACATCTTCAATGCCCAGTTGAAGAAGGAAAATAGTGGGCAAATGATAATACCAATCTAAAACAGATGGGGCCCAGTGGGATTCCAAATGAGGGAGATTTGCAGGCTCTGTAAGTGTGTGATCTGGCCTTGTGCTCATGTACAACCCAAAGAACATCTTCCTAACCAACCAGGAGGTAACCAAAGCCATAAGTTGGTGTCACATATTCAGGAAGTTCCATTTGGGGTAAATGCAGTGCTCATTCTATAATATGCCAATCGGGACTTTGCAATATTGTAGTATGTAAACATCAGTCACCTGGTGTCCATCCCATATCCCTTCTGCAATTTGGCAGGAATCTTTAAAATCATTCTTTTGTTCCTAACATAGGAGGACAAGTTTACTAAGCTGGCCAAAAAATGTAGTTAACCAAAAAAACCCATACCATATTCAGGTTATACCACTGCAGCAGGTCATTTTGTTCCTTAATTGAGGTGCTGCCAAGTGGAGAGTGAGAGAGTTAGTTTCACTGATGGAAGGATTCTTCCCATGTCCTTTTTCAGAAAGGGCAGTATTAACAGGCTGCTGGGTTATTTTACTTCTACTCATATGTGTGTTCAATACCATCATGTAATTTTGAGAAGCAGTAATATATTCTTCATATTCCATCCAATCTTGTTATTAGAAGGGAGATGCCTACCATGGCAAGCCAGAAGCACTGGAGAGTGGAATGAGGCTGCATTCCCAACAGATGTTTTCTGTAAGTCATTAGCGTAATCTTGGGCCCACTATAGGAAGATGATTGCTTCATAGGCAACAGCTGGTAGTAGTAGCAACAGAACATAATGACTAAGGATGAAAAGAAAGAAACTTAGTGGGTACTTCAAGGGAAAGTCTTCTCTATGTATTAGGATTACACTAGTTGCATCACTGAGATTAGATAAAGTGTTAGCAGCTGTAGTTAGAGTAATTTGGTTGGGAGTATACCATAACAAGAAATCCATCACCATGCCATAGGATATGGACATTTCTCCTGACTGTTGATAGCACATGACTGTAGATCTGGTGTTCAGTATGATCAGTGAAGACCACTCTAACTGTCCAGGATCCTCCCCACTCTCTGGCAGGAAATAGCCTCTCCAGCCTGGGGGTATTTGCCATTCTAAGCCCCAGGTGAGTGTTTCCTCTCCTGGTGGTATGTCTGTCGGGAGTTGGGGGAAGTAGAAGTACAAGAGTAGGTTGGGAGATAACCAAGGGGGCAGAGGGCTGGATTGTCTTTAAAATATAGTGGCTTCAAAACAGCTATTTTAAGCTATTTACCATGTTCTCAATTGTGTCCAGAGTGTATATCATATCAAGTAAGACACATTCAAAGGACAGTCAACTCTGTTTTAGATTGGCAAGATTAAATTACATAGGAACTCTCCCTGTAAGTCAAGGCAAAAAGTATGTCTTGAGTCATGTAGGTATTGCTACTAGACTACTGAAGGGT
>NW_012141635.1:8674213-8675427 GCF_000956105.1 Propithecus coquereli
ATATACTTATTGTATATTTATAAGTAATGTGGGGGTTTGAAGAAAGGACAGGAATTGGACTTTATTGAATATACACTATGTTACAGGTACTAGGCTAGAAATTTTTCCTAGAAATTTCTAAACAAGAAAATTGAGGCTAAGTGTTTGTGATGTTCAAATTCACTAAAGTAAGTGCACCAGACATTAAAAGACAGATCTATTAAATTCTAAAATCTAAATTTTTTCATAGTCCCTCATTGTTTTCCAATAGGATGGATTTAAATAATATTGCATGCCTGCTATTTTTAAATCAGTGGTTATACAAATTCAATTTTGGTTGCTATTATTTATTCATCTCTTAAATAAAGTTTGTCTAGCCATCCAATTATGTTGGTCACTGTTTTTTCTAACCTCTTCCTTGTCATCTGTTTACTACATTATCCACAATGCTGATTTTTCCTACCTGCAGATATCAGGTTTCTTTGAGCTGCTCAACTCTAATATTCTTTACCTCCGACAAAGATTCTCTCCTTGCATAACTTTAGTAAGGCCCCTCTAAGCACTTTTCTCAACTAGGTCTTGACTTTGGGCTTTCATGTCAGTCTTTGAATTGCCCTGTTTTAGCAAAAGTCTCATTAAGTCAGGTCATTAAAAACTCCTCCACTCTTAATGTCTCATGACCTTTGATATCTGATCATCCTTGCCTGCCTTCAGCCAGAATCCTGTTAAGTTGGTTTAGCCAGAATCCTGCTACTGTTGATGTTTCCTCATAGTAATTTTCCATCCACTGATCCACCAGCCTGCTCCTCGGCTACAAATTTTCACATTTCCTTGCTGTACTAGGAATTTAGCTCAGTTCTATACTGAAGTGTTTCCCCTTTTGCAGTAGTTCCTGAATAAAATTTATTCCTGCTACTTTAACAACTATGTAGTTCTGGCTTTCTTTGACACTTCCACTACAAAAAACTACGAAGTCATAATTTGCCTCCAAGATCCAAAATTCTAGAACTTTTCTTTCTGATTTCAACTGCTCCTCTTTTCATCTTCACCAATTCCTAATGTTGATGGAACCAGTTCTTCATACTCATTTTTAAAACATGAAGAGTACAGAGGTAATAATAATGGAGGCATGTCATAGGCGAACAATAAAATATTCATGCAAAGACTTTTATCTGTACAAGAGATTCCAATTTCAAAATTATTTTACATGCATTTTCTCATGATTAGACCTCAAC
>NW_012141635.1:8675477-8677594 GCF_000956105.1 Propithecus coquereli
AAGAAAATTTGTGCTGTACATAGGAATTATATGTAGAAAGGATATTAATATCTTATTTTATAAAAATCTATTTCAGGGTTATTAATTTCCAGTTTTAGAAAAATTTAATGCAGAATCCAAAAAGAAATCTACGTCACTAGATAGAAAACATGACTCTAAATTTTGTGCTAAAGCAAGAGAAATCATATCTTTGAAATAAAATTGTGCACTTAAACACGGCTACACGCACAAATACAAACACATATATACACACACACGCCAATTAGGCAACAGAGAGACTACCATATTCCTGGCAGGGATTGCCAATATGCATGGTTTTGAATAATGCTCATTGCTCCTATTCAGGTCACTATCAATAATTCAGACTTATTCAAAAACACTCCACTTTTTCAGTTTTCAGTGTGCTATTTTTAGTGATAAAGAGTTGCCATTAGGGAGAAAAAAATAGAGTTCTCCCTCTTTAGTTAAAAGATACCTATTCTGCAGTAGAAATGCTTGTGTATTCTTTACTTGTTCTCTAGCATTTACTTAAACTTTGATATGGCAAGCTTGATGTCTTTCATGGCAAATTATTTCATTCTTACCTTTTTGTTGTTGTTCTTAAGGTGACTGGGTTCTATTATGTTATCATTATTTTAAATGCAAGTGTGCCTTAAAATTTCTAGCTATTTTAGGCAGGTCATTCAAATCTTTTGGAAGACATTAGTACATCATTTCCAGGGAAGCTACGTTTATTGAATCTTTCAAATACTCTCTGTTTAGCTGGGCTGTCATCACACCATCAGTTGTGAGGTATATAAATAACCTCATTTTAACATGTGAGAAATAATTTAAAAAAGACTCCTTCTGGATGTTAAAATACGAAATTAAACTCCAGGTGCTTCTTGGAGTTATTTGGAACATTTTCCAGTTGTCAATATGGAAATCCTGTCACTCAGGGTAGGGATCTGTTGCCATGGGGAAGCAAAGCTGCATCATTTGACAAGTTGGCAGTTGCTTGCTACAATTGGTAAAAAAAAGAAAACGCTTGGAGACAGGTATTAGAAGATGGCTGTTCACCAGGGATTGGTGAACTGGCTTGGAAATAAATTAATTATTCTTCTTTCTCTTTCATAAACTTTTGTTTATGCAGAAAGATTCCCATAATGCTTTTGGCACATCCATCCTAAAACTTAGATATAATCATGTCTTTTAACCATATAAATTGACATGCATGCAAGCACTTAACTGATGTGTTGCCCTCATTGGAATAATGATGTGTTAGATAAAAAAATTAGTATTAACTTGGACTTTGCCATGGCTTCCAAGAGAGTCAAACAGCAAATTATTAGGTAAGAAGGTTAAAGTCCTCTTTCATTCAGTCCTAGTGAGGTTTCCATTAAAGAAAATATATTCCATTTCATTCCTGCAGTACCTTTAAAGAGCTTAACATCTAGTCAAAAGTTCAGAGAAGACCAAGGAACATTAAGAGGATTGATGAGTTGATTTGTCAACAAAACAACTCCCCCCTACACACAGACTTGAAATAATGTGTCAAATATTCATTTCCCTTTAAATTCAATAAGACACCCTCTATCTAGTTTCTAAAAAGGAAGAGAATAAGTCATCTGCCATCTCTCTAATGCAAAACCCACTATACCCCAGATTTGGTCTAAATCAAGTGGGATTCAAATCCTGCTAAAGATATTTTAACATTTGAAATTATTAGAGCGTGTGGCATTGTCCTGTCTCTTCTATATAATGATATTTTTGCCTCATCCTCAAGCATATAAAAAAGTAACTCTATTTTTTCTTCAACCAGGATTATCTTTAAATCTAGATGGGAGTAAGAATACTTGGACTTTCAAAGTATATTTCCAAAACAAGCTAGTGTGGTAAGATAACATATAATCAAGTAGAAGAGGTATAAAGGAAATTGTTTCCTCTACATTTACTGAGTAATTTTCTCTTGGAAGTATTCTTATGAAGGTAGAGGAAATAGGACCTCTCTTTGTTTCTTACAGAGTTAAGCAATGTGAGAATGTTCTTTGAGCCAAAGGCTTGTTCTTATTTAATTTTGATTTTTGAACTGTGTCAATTATAGTTCCTTGTACATAGTGAAGTCTTAGTAAATATAT
>NW_012141635.1:8677644-8680688 GCF_000956105.1 Propithecus coquereli
CAGAGAACCCAGATTTAAAACCATCTTCATATTGCCATCTGATCTTTGAGAAAGTAGAAAAAAAATATACACTGGGAAAAAGAATCCCTATTCAATAAATGGTGCTGGGAAAATTGGATAGCCACATGTAGAAGACTGAAACATGATCCGTGTCTCTCACCACTCATACAAATTAATTCACAGTGGATAACAGACTTAAAACTAAGGCATAAAACTATAAGAATTCAAGGCGAAAATGTTGGAAAATCTCCTTGTGGATGTTGGCCTACGCAAAGAATTTATCAAGAAGACCCCAAAGACAATCACAGCAGCAACAAAAATAAATAAATGGGACCTGTTTAAAAGTTTAATCTTGTTTCAGTTTTTAGAGGGAGAGTTTTCAGCTTTTCCTCATTCAGGTTGATGTTAGCTGTGGGTTTGTCATATATGGCCTTTATTGTATTGAAGTACATTCCTTCTGTACTTAATTTGTTGAGAGTTTTTGAATAGATGAATAGATGTTGAATTCTATCAAATGCTTTCTCTGCATCTATTGAGGTGATCATATGGATTTTGTTCTTCGTTCTATTGATATGATGTCAAATGTATTGATTTGTATATGTTGAGTCATCCTTGCATTGCTGGGATAAATACTATTTGATTATGATGCACACTATTTTTCATGTACTTTTGGATTCACTTTGCTAGTATCTTACAGAAATTTTTTGCATTTATGTTTATCAGGGATATAGACCTATAGTATTCTTTTTTTTTATTGTGTTCTTGTCTGATTTTGATATCAGGTTAATGCTGGCCTTGTACAATGAGTTAGGAAGAATTCTCTCCTCTTCAATTTCTTGAACTAGTTTAAGAAGTATTGGTATTATTATTCTTTAAATGTTTGGTACAATTCACAAGTGAAACAATCTGGTCCTGGATTTTTCTTTCTTAAGAAATATTTTATTACTGCTTCAATCTCATTAATCATTACTGGTCTGTTCACATTTTCTATTTATTCCTGGTTCAATCTTGGTAGGCTGTATGTGTCCATGAATTTATCCATTTCCTCTAGGTTTTCTGATCTTTTGGCATATAGTTGTTCAAAATAGTTTTGAATGATCCATTTTATTTCTGTGGTATCAGTGATAATGTCTCCTTTTTGTTTCTGATTTATTTAGGTCTTCTCTGTTTTTTTCTCAGTTTGTCTAACATATGGCTTACTGATTTTATCTTTTAAGAAAACAACTTTTCATTTTGTTGATCATTTTTATTTTTTTCTAGGAGTGAGGTGGCTGGCGGTGTTGGCAACAGGTCCTGGGTAGGTGGCTTTCAGGACCTGGGATGTGATTACATCAGATCTCTTTGTCCTGGGGGAAAATTCCTTGCTGTTCTGGACCACCTATGCCTCGGGGTATAGGGCACTACACGGGCTCAGGTGCTGGAATCACATTTGTATTGCTGGGGCCATCTGGTGTGGTAATGCTGCAGCCTTCTGGGTGAAAGTGATGGGATATCAGCAGGGCCATAGGGATGTGGAGATGCTGGGGCTGTTGTCCCCAGGGCAGCATGTAGTATGGTGGTGGCTTTGCTCTTAAAATAATGATGTGCTGTGGCAGAGTAGGTCCTGGTGAGTGGGGGAACCCAGTGTAAATTTCCTCTCTGGATTAATGCAGTTGCGTAGATTCTAGGTAGCTCCCTATACCGGACTTAGGGCCTGCAAAGACTGTGGAGCTCTCCCGCAGATAGGATAGTAGGCATCATGATGAGACGGTGGATTTCTGGGAATCTCCCGTTTACATTTTCTCGACAGTGGAGAGTCCCTCTTGGCTCAGGGCTGATCCTGGCCCAGCACTTCACTTCTCCTTCTACACTGCCAAATAGAGTCTCTGTGCCTAAGTGGGTCTCTGTCACATTTTTGCTGAATTTCAGTGCTCTCTTCTAGACATTCTGTTTAATTTGAGGTTATTTATTTTGTGTTTTGTTTTTTCTTTGTGGAGTAGGCAAGTGCTAGCCACCTCTAGTCAGCTGTCTTGATGAGGTAGGTCTTTTATATTTATATATTTTTGAAAACTTTTTTCTTATTTTTCCCAGCCTTGTAGGTATGATTTCTATTAAATCACCAAGGTCAGATTTAAGCTTTGTTTCCTAGAATTTATCTTCCCTTAGTTCCTTCAGTCAGAAGAACTTCATGTTTCTCTCCAAGGGTTTCTTGAAGAACAGTCTTGCCTCCCCAGCCTGACAACGTCTTTGTTGTTATGGAAAAGGATCCTGATTGCCGAATATGGACAATATCTCTTTCTTTGGATCCTTCTTCCTCTGTTGAGCTTCTTTTTGAGTCCATTGGTCAGTGGAAACACTCCATCACTGAATCGTTCCCTCTTTGCAAAAGGTATGTCAAGACCTGATGCTCCGCCAACTGCACCGCTATCTACATCCCATGCCTGCCCCTGATACTAATAAAAGAAAAACAAGGTGAAATTGACTATCTGCCATCATGAAATAATTTTACTAAGATCTTAAGATTGATTAAAAAAATCACAATTCAGCAATATCTCATAATAATTAGGAAAATTAATTTTTGATTTGTCTTTGGCACAACAAGAAGAACTAGCTGGAAAAACAAGTTGAAGCATTTTTCAGCACTCTTTCCTTTGAGATTTCAAACATCTGTTCTGGCCCCTAGACTGAGATCTGGGAAGGCAGCAGCTCAGAAGTATATCCATTGCTTGCAGCCAACAGATCCCCATGATGGGAAGTCACAGTTCAGTCAAGAAAATGGAAGGCAAGGGATAAGCACTCATTTTGGGAAGAGATGAGAGGTCAATATATTTTGTTGAACCTTTCAGTGAGGTCTTTAGCAAGTGTCAAGTAATCAAAAATACCTTTAGTTTAACCTTTGGTCTGTTGAACTGAGAACAATATATAATAATGATCATAAAGACTTTGTTATTTTAAATAAAAAAAGTAATTAAAGGTTGTTATATGGCCAAAGTATATCGTTTAATTTTTTCAAAACTAAATGGAAGAGAAAGAAAATTTGTGCTGTACATAGGAATTATATGTAG
>NW_012141635.1:8680738-8682061 GCF_000956105.1 Propithecus coquereli
ACTTCAGCCCCGGCAATCACTGTTGTACTCAGTTCAATGAGTTCAATTTTTTTAGATTCCAAAGATAAATGAGATCATTCAGTATTTGTCTTTCTGTGTCTGATTCATTTCACTTAGTATAATGTCCTCCAGGTTCACCCATGTGTTGCAAATGATAGGATTTTCTTCATTTTTAAGGCTGACTAATATTCCATTATATATGTATAATACCTTTTCCGTATTCATTCATCAGTGACAGACACTTAGGTTGTTTTGACATCTTGGCTATTGTGAATAATACTGCAATGAACATGAGGGTGCAGATATCTCTTCATACAATTCAGCAATCACACTTCTGAGTATCTATCAACATTGTCCTTTTTATAAAGCTTTCCTTTTATTCTGAGTTCCCTCTCCTATTCATGTTCCGTATACTAGTCTTTCCAAAATTGGTTATCAAAACATGTGTATTAGCCACATTAATATGTGTTATGAAAGATTGTAACCACATTATTTGGTAAATGATGAGTTAGTTCAAGTTATACAAATCTCTTTACTGTAGGACTCTTAAAAACTTTCAGTATCCTTATATTCACATTGATTCTCCAAAAGTAAGACACTGAGGAGTTTGCTAAATTTTTCAACCTTGAAATCCAACAATAAAAGAAAACTGTAGACCAATATCCCTTATGAATGTAGATGCAAAAATTCTCAATAAAATCCTAGATAACCAAATTCAGCTGCACATCAAAAAAATTATCTACCATGATCAAGTGGGCTTCATCCCACAGATGCAAAGATGGTTCAACATATGCAAATCTATAAATGTGATTCACACATAAATACAAGCAAAAACAAGGAACATATGATCCTCTCAATATATGTAGAAAACGCATTTGACAAAATTCAGCACCCTTTTATGACAAGAACTCTTAAGAAAAGAGACACAGATGAAACATACCTCAATATTATAAAAGCCTATATGACAAACCCACAGCCAAGATCATACTAAATGGGGAAAAATTGAAAGCATTCCTGCTTAGAACTGGAACCAGACAAGGTTGCCACTGTCACCACTTCTGTTCCATAGTGCTGGAAGTTCTAACCAGAGCAATCAGGCAAGAGAAGGAAATCAAGGGTATTCAATGGGGAAAGAAAAGGTCAAACTATCATTCTTTGCTGACAATATGATCTTATATCCAGAAAACTCCAAAGACTCTTCCAAGAGACTCCTGAAAGTGATAAATAAATTCAGCAATCTCAGGCTACAAAATTGATGTACACAAATCAGTAGCATTCCTATACACCAACAACAGTCAAGCTGAGAACCAAATCAAAGACTCA
>NW_012141635.1:8686756-8689975 GCF_000956105.1 Propithecus coquereli
TTTTAAACCAAAAGAAAAAATGAATGAAATTAGCATTACTCCAATGTAGCCTGTTGGATCTAAATATTCTCTCTTCCTCGGAAAGATTTTGACAAAAAAGTGGGTAACCTTTTGTGAGATTCTCTCTAATTGTAGGTGTAATATTTCATTTTAGTGGTTGTAATTGTTCAAGAACAGGGATTTTTTTTTTTTTTTTTTTTTTTTTTTTTTGCCTACCATGTAGTACTTATGCCTTTAGGGATCTAGTAGAAAATTTGTCATTAAATTGCTCTGCATTAGATGCTTCTCATTTTTTCTTTATTTTCAAATAGAAGAGTCATAAAATTTTCATCAGAATAGTGATGCTACACTGCCCATTTGCATTCTGGTTTAGGTATGATACTGTTATTGGCCAGTGGCAGTAGCCCAACTTGGCCCTTTTCCAGTCTATTATTGCTAAAGGAAACATTATTTTGTCTTTCAGAGTCATCAGTGGAGCACAGAATTCTTCTGTTCTGGTTGCTATAAAATGAAAGGTCTATGTTATAACACAGTGAAAAGAATTGGGGACATGGCATGAGAAAGATTTCATTTGAGTCTTGGTCCTTCAATTTAATAGCTGTCCTACTCAAGCTTCATGATGTTTGTTTTCCCAACTGTAAAATGGGGCTAAAAGTATCTACTTAGCTAATCTGTTGCAATATGAAATGAGATTAGATTTATTAATCGCTAGCATTATGTCTAGCCTGCATAGGAAGTGCTTTTTAACTGGCTGCTATTTATATTATGTGGATCTTTCTTTACAGAGTAATTGATATGATGTTATTCAACACAATGCAATCATTTTAAACCTTTGTTTTATGGTGAAATTAGTATTTATTTATGTTATGTTGCCAGGATAGAATTTTGTACAGTTTGCTATTGTACAGTTTCCTTCTTTTTAAATAGTATCTTGTACTTAATGAGAACAGGGGGGTAGTGAGGGGGGAGACAGAGAGAATGGAAGAGAGAGAGAATTGAATTAACCAGGGAGATAAGGGATAACTAAACATAGTGTGTTTTCTCTATTTAGGAACATGAATGTCTAAGAAGGTCCAAGGAAATTATGTTACTCAAAAAAAGCAAAGAATAAATTTTGCATAATATCCAACAACATGAATATTCTCTCTCTGTAATAAGTGACAACACAGGACAAAGGGTGGTTTGAGAAGTAAAGGTAGATCCTTTGAAACCTTCAACAGCTATCAAAGCTGCTTTGATTTAAATATACTTTCTAAGTAGCAATCCCATGCTGTGCCCATACAGCTTTAAGATGTGCCCCTTGATACGTCCTAGCAACTAAATAGTTAACCTACATCTGGATATGCCACTGCCTCTACCTATCACTAACTCTTAAACTTCTGCTGACCTGCTTTTGCTTACCTAGTACTTTTCTAATATTCTCCTACCTATAAAGGTTTTATTTTGTTTTGTTTTTGTTTTCTGTCTCATCAGTAGAGCCTTTTGTTTCTTTCACCTAACTGCCCTATCTCACGCTGACTTATACACACTTCGGTATATTCACCCCAAAAAATGTCCAGGTCTTCTTTTGATCTAGTGTGAACTTCAGCTTTTTATCTAAATGAGTCTCTTTCAAATTCTAGTTCCACATTTACATTGGGCATTTCATTGCTGTTATCTATGATCCATCTATTCTCCTAACTTCATTATATTTTTAAAATCACACCACTGTATCCCTAGAAACCCAGTCTGAAAAACTGAAATCTTATACAAATTTATACTTTCCACTTTGTCTCCAAATCCTGCCCAGTTGACCTTTATTATAACAGCCTAGTGATTCTGCTGAAGTTGGCCTTTCACCATCTCTGACAAGTGCCATTGTTTTTTTCTTACCTTATCTCTAGTTAGAGATTAGTTGGCAGTTTCTGATTGGTTGAGCTGAAGTTTAGTTTTGCTGTTCATACTGAGTGAAAAGAGCAAATGATACATTTACTATTATATTTTTGTCTTGCATTCTCAAAGCCCAGAACTTTACCATTCAAAGTGTAGACCTTAAGCCAATAGCATGGGCACCACCTGGGAGCTCATTAGAAATGAAGAATCTTGAGTCCCATCCCAGACCTAACAAACCAGAATCATCATTCTGCAAGAATTCCAGGCAATTTATATGTACAATAAAGTTTATAAAGCACTAAGATTGCAAGCTTCTTGAAGGTAAAAGCCATACAAACAAAAAAGCTGTGAACTTTAATTTCCTTAGTAAATTCCTAGGATGGAGTGGCATGTTCGTGAGCAAGCGTGAATGTGACTGATCACCCCTTTCATTACAATCAGAACTAACAGGCAGCACAGTCTACAATTACTATCAAGAGACCTTATTGCTCTCCTTTTCCTTGCCCCTGCCCAGGCCATTCCATTAACTGAGCCCTGGGAAACATTTCATTGACAAGTGCAGCAAATGGTTTGATTTCCCTTTCAGTTTACATTAGCAAGCGAAAAAGGAAGGAGGAGGGATAAAGGAAGAACATTATAAACAGCATAATGCAAATGAGGCCCCTTTAAACAGCAAGCAATCTGCATAGGTACATGCCTTATGCTGTAGTCCCAAATGCAATCATTAGACTGCTTTTTCACTAGGGAAAGGGAAGACATTGAGTGCTATTGAACATTGCCAATTTTTATAGTGGATCAGCTTGAAAATATTTAGCACAGATGTTTCTGTAATTGTGACACACTGGGAAAATTCACATGCTCAATGGCTCTCTAACTCTCTCTCCCATCTGTGCAGTGTGATGGTCCACAGTTACTGCACAGGGCCATTACATGAAACAGAGAGTAATGGGGTCTGGCTCAGGACCTATAGAAAGACTTTCTTGTACCATCTGTGCTCCTCTATTTGCTTGCAGGTATATGTGTGTTTGCACTTATTTGTGGTTGTTGCTCTTACATACCTAAAAGGCTGCATCTATTTCCAGCACGCTGTGGTTAAGCAGAGCTTTGCCCACAACCATGATCTGGAGAGAATGAGTGGAATAGGGAATTGGAACACAGAAACACCACTTTTTCTTTCTTTGGCTCCAGCCTCAATTCTAATCAAGGTCAGTAATGCCTGAAAGTTTTTTATGAGCTTCTGGTTGTTTGGTGCACTCAAAGTAAGCTAACTGACTCATTTGGGTTCCCAGTGAACAGTTGCCCAGGTCACAAACCATTGGCTTCATGTTTTTTATCTGAGCAAAGAGA
>NW_012141635.1:8691545-8692989 GCF_000956105.1 Propithecus coquereli
GGAAATTGTCACATCAGATGTGGAAGGGTATGTTAAGTTTCCCTTATTACCAGAACAAATTATCACAGATTAACCATTTCCATGAGTCAAAGGTCTGGGCATATGTGGCTTTAGCTGGTTCTCTGCTGTGGATTTCAAAATCGAGGCGTCAGGTATTGGCAGGGCTGTGTTCCTTCTTAGAGGCTCTGGGCAAGAATCAATCCACTTCCAAACTCAACTAGTTGTTGCAGAATTCATTTCTTGAGGAATACAGGTTGAGGTCCCCATTTTCCTGCTGGCTGTTAGAGCAAGGCTGCCCTTAGCCCCTACAGGTCTCTCTCCAGTCCTTGCACGTGGCCCCTGGATCAGAACAAGTAATGGTACGTCAAACCCTTCCAATGCTTGGAAACTCTTCATCTCCACTTCTACTTCACATCTCTGACTCCAGCCAGAGAAAGTTCTTTTAAGGAATCACATGATTAGATTAGGTCCACTGGATAATCTAGAATAATATTTCTTACTCCTTTCACTAGTAACATAATATTGCCATGTTCCAGGGATTAGGGTATGGACATCTTTGGGGCCTATTCTGTATACCACAACGGGTATTGTTTATAAGACATATTGTGGACTGAGGTAGCTGGTAGAGGCCTGAGGTATGTGCATGTTATATATGGTCATGCGGTGCTTAAAGACAGGAATATATTCTAAGAAATGCATTGTTAGGCAATTTTGTCACTGTGCAAACATTATGGAGTATATTTACACAAATCTAGAGGATGTAGTCTACTACACACCTAGACTAAAATGTATAGCCTGTTGCTCCCAGGCTACATACCTGTACAGTATGCTACTGTACTGAAAATTGTAGGCAATTATAATACAATGGTGTTTATGTATCTAAACTTATCTAATCATAGAAAAGGTACAACAAAAATATGTCATTATAATCTTATAGGATGACTGTCCCATATGCAGTCTGTCTATAACAAAACATTGTTATATGGCACGTGACTGTATTCCTATGTGGCTTGGTTCTTCTGGGTGTTGATTTTTGCATAAACTGGTACTTCTCATGGAAGAAATAATGCATAAACAAACACGACATTTGTGTTATGGTCATATTTTTTCTAAAAGGCCAATTGTATTGGAACAAATTTGTGTTTTCAAAATAACCACTATAGCAGAATTGATTGTATATATTTTATAGAAATGAAATTAAAAATGGTTTTTACAAATATGGGTATAATGACAGGCTCACAGGCACTGTAGGTATAGAAATCAGCTCAATCTCATATCCATTCTAACTATACGAATCTGAGCTAAGAACCAAATTTTTCTAAGCCCTTATTTCCTCATAGGAAAAACAAGGTGTTTGGCCAAATAGTCTCACAGGTCCCTTCCACACAGAAAATAATTTCCATAATAAATCTAAATTCTTAGTAAAGGTATAAATAACTTATTA
>NW_012141635.1:8696454-8697487 GCF_000956105.1 Propithecus coquereli
TTGAGTTTATTTAGAGTAAAACCAACAAAAAAATCAGTCTATTTCTCTATGAGGATATGAAAATGTACATAACAATAGGTCTTAGATTACAAAAGACATGAAGTCATGAACTTGACTAAATTGATCTATTTATTTAAAAATTCAGTATATATACAAGGTAGTTTGGGTAAAAGAGAGAATATTTGCAAGATAGAAGTTATTAAATCTTCAGTTTAACTTGATTCTTTATGAAGTCTCAATATTATTTTAACTCTTTATTAGTTGGTACATGTAAATTTTAGTCCCATGACTTTTTTCATTACTTATTTAAACTTGTCAAGTACCACATTTTTTTTGGACCTCAATCTCTTTATGTGGAAAATTCAAGAGCTAAGAAAATGAATCCTAAGATCCCTTCTACCTATACTATTTTACTACATTTTTAACATAGTATTTAAACTGAATTGAACTAGACAGAGCTCAGCCAAATATCTCTGATCTTCAAGTTCCACTTGAGCTTCTTTTCCCGAATAGCAAAAGATAGCCTGATTACTGTCTTTCCACTGCAACCCCGAGTTCAGTCTTTCTTTCCCTCTCTCTCTCTGTCTCTCTCTCTCTCTCATACAAAACACACTGAAATGGGGAAAGAGAAGCTTCCACTGTAGACTGCAGATAACAGAAATGTCCACTGGGGAGACTTAGTTTCAGTTAATCAGGCTACTACGAAGAGGCTAATACTATAGGAGAAGGTGTTTCGTAATTGAGTTGGGTCCCAGAGGGCACAGCTTCAAGAGTTGAGAGAGAGAGAGAAGAAATGAAAAGTGAGTCTAGTTGTGGAGTTGGTGAAAAAATGTAACCACTGGATGAGACAATAAGTGATCATATGGGTTTATATTTTAGGAGACACCTGAAGAGAATAGAGATGAATGATACAAATAGAATGAACTATTTTAGTGTAATTGTAAGAGCATGATTTGGGAATGAGGCAAACACAACCAGGATGCAGTTTAGTAGCCACATAACACTGGCTGGTTTAACCCTATGAGCCATAGTT
>NW_012141635.1:8697537-8697870 GCF_000956105.1 Propithecus coquereli
ATAAGTAGGATCAAGATCCTGAAGCATTTATTCAAAGAATTGTAACAGGAGATGAAACATGGCTTTACCAGTTGATCCTCAAGACAAAGCACAATCAAAGCAAAGGCTATCAAGAGATGGAAGTGGTTCAGGTTTGGGGGATGCTTGAGGCATTTTGCTTCCCATTGGCCCTTTTTGGAGGGCCAGTGAATGAAAATGTTTGCTCATTATAAGAGTGACTTGAGAAAGTTAGACGAAGCTTTAGCAGAAAAATGCCAAGAAAGCTTCACCATAGAGTCATTCTTCACTATGACAATGCATCCTGCTCATTCCTCTCATCAAACAACGGCGATC
>NW_012141635.1:8701415-8702772 GCF_000956105.1 Propithecus coquereli
TAAGAGCATGATTTGGGAATGAGGCAAACACAACCAGGATGCAGTTTAGTAGCCACATAACACTGGCTGGTTTAACCCTATGAGCCATAGTTTTCTGATCTGTGAAACTGGATTAATAATAATTGGTTAGGAGAACTCAATTACATTAGACACATAAACACTTAGCACAATGCCTATCATATTTTAGATTATTACAAATTTCTGAAGCAAATCTTACTATGATTGCCCTCATAGCAGTCAGGCCAGCACGTTGCAGTTTTCTCACTTCTGAAAGGAGGATCTTGGGAGATATTATCCTTTGTGGAAATAAAATTTGATGGTTTTCAATTCAGTGTGGCTCAGTGCCCCTAGCAATAGTCTTTCTGCCAGATATCTCACCTGTTTCCATATCATTTCTCAGTTTGGGCCTCATTCTAATACATATGTAAACGAGGCTGATGGTTTAGGAAAGAGAGGTGGATCCCTTCAATCATTCATTCACTCAGTAGGTATTTCCCGAGTACCTAACAAGTGCAAAGCACCCTGTTGTGTGTGAAGACACAACGGTAATTAAAAGAAGATTTTTTTTCTGCTTTCATGGAGCTTAGAATCTAGAGTTGAAAAAAGATAATAAAATCATCACATATGTTAAATTGATTTTATGTTAAATTCTGTAAAGGAAAGATCCACATTGTTTGGAGAATCTACAGAGCTGGATATCATCTTATGGAGGTTGGAGAGGGATTCCTTGAGGTTGAGGACTGGGGACTTGATGCTTGAGCTAAGATCTGAAGACATTAGGAGTTTATGAGGTGAAGACAAAGGAGAATTCAGCAAGGGAGAGCTGCATGAGAAAAGGCCCCATGTTGGGAAATGGGAATGAGATTATGCAGAATTGACTGAGAAGCAGACTACCTGAAATTTAGAGGGTTACAGTGGTTGAACCACTTTGTCCTCCTTGAAAGCATAAGAAAGCAGCTGAAGGAAAGAAGGATTACATTATCTGGCTTCCATATGCAGAATGGGCCAGCAAGAGAAGGCCAGGCAGAAGGAAGGCTATTTACTGGCAGAGACTGAGTTGATGGATGGCTGGTAGAGGTGAAAAAGGAGATGAAAATGGTACCAATCATAGGGATAAAGACCCTTCCAGAAGATCCAGTTTGGGGAGAAAGAATTAGAGATGGAGATCTCTCTGGAAGATCGGGGAAGAGCTGTTAAATAGGCCACTGTACCTACAAGATTGGACCTCAGAAAGAAGGACTGGAATGGCGATAAAAAGGTATGAGTTATCCAAATGAAGGTGGATATTGAAGTCACATGTATGAAGGAGGTTGAATAGAGAGGAGACTAGAGTAGTAAAAGGAGAATGGCTGGGACA
>NW_012141635.1:8702822-8704168 GCF_000956105.1 Propithecus coquereli
AACTGTCAGTTAAGGAAGAGAGAGACACCTGTGCTCAAGTGCTCAGGGCTATTTGGTCAGAGCTAAAAAATATTCTTCCTGGCAATGTTGTTTTATTTTTTAACAAATTTCTTGAACATCTGTGACTTCTTAGGTTTCTTGTGACATTGTGTAGGAGCTAAAAAAAATGTACGGTCTCAGGCCTTATCAAAAAGTCACAGATGCAACAGTGAAACCCTTCCTCACCGTGCTATCTTCTATTTAATTCAACTCAGATCTAAGAGGGATGAATCAAAAGGAAGCTCCATTAGATCTTGCTAAATTGCAGTTTCCAAGAGACTCCTTCTTTCTTTATCAGCTATCAGTCCTGATAAGCTGCCTGTTGCAGCTGACGTTGGAACTTTGCTAGCTGATTACATCACCTTACACAGCGTAGTCTAAGTCACTGAATCCCTGGCTTTCCTTCTCAACATCCTCTCCCTTCATCTGTCTTCATATTTCCTACATCCCGAGTTGCATATCCCTCCTCTGGATTCTCTCTGTGTCTTCCGATCCTTACTCTTAGAGCATGTGTTATATTGCAGTGTCCTTGTTGGCTTGCTTTTTTGGTTTAGCTACTAGACTGTGAGCTTTAGTAGGGCAGGAACTGTGTCTTATGTCTCTTTATCTTCTTGGTATTTGGAACTCTAACTCATTTACGGGAAGGGCTCAATAAATGTGTATTTGTGTGTTGAATAAATTATGACAATGATGGTGGCACCGTCAATTGTCAAATTGAACCCTCTCAGTAGACCAGGCTTAAAGAATACAATATTCCGAACTGAAAACCATCCTTCACAATATAAGTCCTGTAATTTTAAACTCTTCCAGCCCACGATCAATTATTTCATTATAGCTGACACAAATGGGAAGCAAGTTTATGTGTTCAGTACCTATGTGTTCTATTGGCTTCCTCAAATTTCATTGATATATTTTACGTCAAAAGAGGTCACATGGGAGAATGGACAAAACCTATGAATATTTAGTTTAACCAATAGCCACCCAGGAAAAACAATTTAGTAATCATGTTTTAATGTTAATCAGTGTTATTATCAAGCATAAAAGTCAGAATATTCTATTCATTCTTGAAATGAAAGAATATGGGATTATATGGCAAAGTATTTCAAGTTGACTTTTTGTTTTGTTTTTGTTATTCTATACAAAGAAGAACACATTCACATTTCTATACTCAGTAAGATATCTTGTTTATAGATTAGCAAACATTTTTTGAAAAAAAAATAGTCAAATCTGCTTTATTACTCTGGGGCTCTGATTAAATATTGAGTTTATTTAGAGTAAAACCAACAAAAAAATCAGTCTATTTCTCT
>NW_012141635.1:8715900-8717529 GCF_000956105.1 Propithecus coquereli
TTTTTTATGAGAAATAATGTCAAATATTTTTCAAGAAAAAAAAATCCAGTGTTGAACTTAAACTGATTGAAATACATAAAATAAATGAACAGTTTTTACCTTGTGTTACCAAGATCATTTATTTCAATTGCAACAAGGTTCTTTCTTGTAAATAATCTTTCTGGATTTGAATGACCTCTGTGAAGAAAAGGAAGAAGAAGAAAAAAATTCCCTACAAACTCAGTTTATATCCTTAGCTCCTCCAGTGCAAACCATATTTCATAAATAGATCAGCATTAATGCCTGTCGTTGTGTCTTCTTAACAAAGAAATCAAGGACAAAACATTCTCATATTGGCTTTCCTATTGTGTTAGACTGAATAATTGTTATATTTTTGGTTTAGATTATCACTAAATATTTTTAAATTTTGAATGGCAACAAACTCTTTTTGTTGTTATTTCTTTCATAAGAAAATAGATGGTTAGGAGGCTGTTTCTTAGTATGTGTTTTCAAGTATTAAGAATAATTAGGTACTTAACGAAGGCTTGCAAAAATATGTGAATAAATGATAAAAGAGATTCAAATGAAAAACTGTATGTTCTTGTATTTATAAGTGATTTTAAACTGAGAAAAAGCAATTTCCAAGTCCAAGCCAAAGAAGATGCAATTAGTCCTTGCCCTAATGCCTCAACGACAACCAAGAAAACTACAGTAAATTGTATCTCTGACTGTTTTCAGTCCATAGCATAGACATTTGGCCCCATGTTGTAAAAGAAGTCAAGTATATAAACTATGGAAAGGGAATGTTATATTGGCTATAAATACTACATATAACATGATTATGTTCTATCTTACTTTTTTTAATATGACAGTTATCATTGTTTTGGAGTGCTTTGTCAACTCATTTTGGAAGCTTGCCTTTTCAATCTTCCTTCTTGCACATAGAAGGGCAATAGTGAAATTAGTGTCCATAGTCTCTTGTCTGTGCAAGACTGTGCCATTCAACTGAATGTATCATGAACCAAAAATTTTTTGTGGAACTGGAAGAAAATTTCAAAATCACCTATTTTAACCATAACATATATAGAAGAGTAAACTGAAGCCCAAGTGGGCAATGTAAGCATGATATTTAGAGTCATGGGTAATGTAACGATAGCAAACCTTCACTTCTATTGTCTCGATGTTTGACTTGAGCAAGGTCACTTTTATAATTACCAGCCCTTACTTTCCTTATTTATGTAATGATCCCCAAAACAGTGTCACCCTCACTGGTTGTGAAGATTAAACAAGAAAACACCTATGTAACAGCTTCCATTACCAAATTGGCTTTTGTGGGGACATCTTAAGCTGATTACATCTATTAAATAATTTCACATTGATCACATTTTGAGGTCTTCACTTCTCTTCATAAAACTACCCCTCTGGATATGTATACCCTAAGCAGTTACCCATATAGGTGGGCTTCATGGAGATCTGACAAATAATTTCCAGGTTCATGTAAATGACCATCCTACTAGACAAGCCCCTAGCAATGTGTTGGTCCTTGTCAACACATTGTCTCTCAACAGATAGTAGGGAGAAGCATAGCTTGTTACTGATGTGGCTTGCAAGTAATTTATAAGTGCCTCCTTTGTGCTGGTGAAAGACAGT
>NW_012141635.1:8717579-8719039 GCF_000956105.1 Propithecus coquereli
CTCAGAGGTCATTCAGTCTAGTTATGAATTCTTTCTACAGCACATCTGCCAACTGGTTCTCAAGCCACTGCTTGAATGCTGTTTCTGACATGGTGCTTTGCTGCTGCATAGGCAGCCCGTTCCCCTGATGTCAACCCTGGGTTAGACATGCATTCTTCTTTTGAGCCCAAATATATACATTTTATTAATTTCTACCAGTTTCTAATTCTACCCCTTATCTCAAGGCCATGTTGAGTCTAACCCTCTGACTTAAACTCCATGATCCAGCCCCAGAGATATTTGAATATGGCTCTTGTTCCCTTGTGAAGGCAGCAGCTCTGAGAATTAGGACTGGTCAGGGGGACTCAGCTTGTGTACAGTTCTTGATGTGTGAGGGTTTGGGGCTGGGGGAAGGTCCCTCTGAGAAATGGGAGGGAAACATGAGGGCACTAGCCACCTGGAGAAGGTACTACGAGGATGGATAGAAGGAAGCAGAGCCTGCTAGTTGGCAGGTTTAAATGGATACTTGGCTAACTTCATGGTTTGCCTAGGGGCATCTGTAAAATGTATCATGTTAAAGTGATATTTTACTTAATCTCTTCTTTCAACAAGAAAATCCCAAACATACTACTACAGCTCAAAGTAAAATCAACTATAATTAATAAGTGGCTAATTAATAAGGCCAGGGTGCCATTGTTATGGTTTGAATGTATCTCCAAAAAAGCATGTGTTGTGATAGTGTTGGAGGGTGGGGCCTAATAGGAGGGGATTAGGCCCCATGAGCTCTGCCCTCATGAATGGATTAATGTTGCTACCAAGGGAGTGAGTTTGTTATAAAAGGGCGACTTTGACCCTGTTTTCTCTTTCTCACTCTTTCTTTGCTCTTGCACCATGAAATGACTCAGCGAGAAGGCTCTTGGCCAGATATGGCCCCTTGATCTTGGACTTTTCAGACTTCAGAGCCATGAGCCAATAAATTTCTCTTCCTTATTAATTACCGAGTCTGTGGTATTTTGTTACAGTTGCACAAAATAAACTAAGAAAGCCACCAAGAAAATATAGTGGTTAAGAGAGTAGACTCTGAGGTCAGACTACTTCAGTTCGCACCCAAAATCCATTGGAAAGGCTGTTTGATCTGTGGGTCTCAATCTCCTTATTTATAAAAGGAAAGTAATGATAGAACCTACTTCATCTTGTAGCTGTGAGGGTCAAGTGAGCTAATACAACATATTCATTGTGTATCCATTTATTTCATCATTGCTTTGTGTCTTCTATAAGCCAGCTGCCTTGCTTATTGTCAAACCATTTGAAGGAAGGAGAAATTAGCTTTTGAATGTTAGAACAAATGGTAGAACACCATACTTCTCCATTATACTCTCCTTGGTTAATGTTTTCAATAATTTTATATTGAACCCCAGGTTTAGGGATTGAAGTTAACTGGCTCCAAAATTTTTGATAGTTTAATCTAGTCGACAGATTGT
>NW_012141635.1:8719089-8720137 GCF_000956105.1 Propithecus coquereli
TTTCCAAAGTACTATTTGAGGATTATTGAGGGTTTTTGCCACGATTATAGAAAATATGTTTCCTCTGTAAATATGCAAACATTGGACTGATATTGCTGTAAGCTCCTGCATGAACTTAGAGAAATTTCCTTTTGTCACTGGAAAGAGTGGCACAAAAAATTTTGAGTAAAGAAAAATAATAATTTAAATATTAAGAGTATTTTCAGAGCTTTGATGTCCTGAGGCGTTCTGATTACAGAAAGTTTTATCAACATACTCTCCAAATAACAGGATAGCATTTATGTCACAGGGCATTTATTTTTTCTGACATATGAGAGTTTCTTTCTCCCTATCAGCGGGATAGTGTATACAAAGTGGACTATAATTAGAAACCTCGCTGTTAGCTTATTTTTATTGGAACAAAATTCCTTTTTCAACAAGACTGCAAAATCCTCAACTTGAATAGAAAATGCCCCTTTTCCATGTCACTGTGAAGGTGAGACATGCCCTGATCAGGAATTTATTCACCAAATCTTTACTGAGGATCTGCTCTCGGCCAGGTACTACAGGGAGTCATGGCGATGGGTGATGAACAGGCAGCCAGGGTCTCTGCTTCCATGGTCCTTACTGTCTGGCTTTTGATGATGGGAAATAGAAAACACAGGATGCTGAGGAAGGGTAATCTGAGGCCATAACCAGTGGAAGGTTGTGGAAGGTCTGAGAAGGCTTCCTTGAGGAAATACGTTGAGACTGAAACTCAAGCAGAGTAGCATTGGTCAAAGGACCCCATTTTACCCACAGGATAAGAAAGGGATCCAGATTTTTAATTTGACAATAAATTTCTGGACAATATTATTTTTATATCTTCACTGTCTTTACACTACATATGTATAGTGTTAATTTTTTGTTAGAGTTTCTATAAAGAAATTGTTTGGTTATTAGGAGAAATAATCGCATCTGTCTTAGTTTTTAAAAAATTTAGGTAAAATTTGTATTATGTTTAATATTTACTGAGGAAACATTGTTTAATATCTGGATAATTTGTTTACTTTCCATATAATTTGGCAGT
>NW_012141635.1:8722898-8724222 GCF_000956105.1 Propithecus coquereli
AATAGCTTTATAACATTTATAATGACTCTCAATATCAACATTTATTTTATTTTCTGTATAATATACAGTTCTTAATCATTTGAAGAAAAACAAATACTTTTCCTGTGCAATGCATGTAATTATTACCTAATAAATGGCTGATGGATTGTGTTAAATTTCTTATTGGTTCCTTTATGCTTTCCTGATAGTGAAGAAAATCTAAATTCATTCAAAGAGTAAATCACTCTCCCTCAGAAAAAACAAAATATTCTTTTGTCCTCTCTCTCTTCTCTGCTGTAAGTGTCATTTATACCATGCTTGGACTAGTTGCACTCAAACGTGTCAGAATACTTTTTTATATTTCAAGCTATGAACATATTCATAAGATGAAAATCTGTAAGAATGATTTGTACATCATTCCTTTACAGAAAACATGAAATTTGGCAATTTCCTTTTGACCTAAGGACCAATGGGTTGCGTACCTTTCAACCTTGTCAAACTTCTTGGTGCCTGGGGAAACACCACATTTCATCTTTAACTCTGGATGTAACTTTAGTTCCAGCTGGGAGCTGATACTACATATTCTTTTCCATTTGTATGGCTTCCAGAATCCAGTCCTGAAAGTCAGTCCTGGATAGTTGCTTTCACAGCCTCTTTCTTCATTTCTTTCTCTCTCTTTCTTGGTAATGTTTTGGCAAAGGATTAAACTAGTTGCAACCTTCAGAGACCTGACCAGCCAACCCAGACGTGGGTCAGTGGAGACCAGGAAATTGCAACGTCCAGAACTATTCTGTAAGTGGTTTCTGTGTCTAAATTTGTGAAAACATACGATCACGTCAGCATATGGGGCTTTGATCTTGATTGTGCCTTGAGACGTAAGAACATTGTATAACTGTGAGAGAATGTCTGAATATGTTCCTCTGAGTTTGTCATGCTGCATATTTGATAATATTGAGGATTTAAGAGGATGCAAAGTTGTACCAGCACCATCATGTAGTATTGTAAAAAGTAAATACATCTTTCAAATTATTTGGCAAGCTTCCAGTAAAATTGGATCAGTCTGAACTTTGGCTTTATATTGTCATAACTACTAGGTTCCTTTCAACTTTAAATAACTTAGAAACTCATTTGCTTCCCTTCAGTGCTCAAAGTAGAAAGAATTTCTTCTGATTAATGAAATAGCATTGATATATTTCAACTAAAAAATAACAAAATGAGTTGACTAGTGAAATGCAGAATATTACATACTACGTCTAAACCAAAGCCTATATGGCATTAACAATAGAAATGAGTTTTCTCACAAAAGGGTATCATTGTTTATTTAAACGTGAGTTAAAATAAATAT
>NW_012141635.1:8726622-8727550 GCF_000956105.1 Propithecus coquereli
TCTTAGACATTTTTCTAAGTAAATTCAAAAACAAATAAAAAGAGATACTATTAATATATAGTGAGAGGTTATACTTAATATATAGTGAGAGGTAACAGGCACAACTAGCACATTTCAGAGGATAATATATTAAAAGTGATTCAAATATTTATAAAAAAGAATAGTTTGTGAAACTTCAAGTGTTGACCATGCCCTCACCTCCCTTCTAAGAAGAGGTTAAAGGAGGTTCTTTCTATTCAGTCTGAAGTTCTGTGACTCTGCTACACTGCCATATTTTAAAGATCAGTGCTTTAGCTAAACTTGTAGAAACCCAATAGCCTATGAGGTTATCTCAAGATATCTACCCAATAGGATCATACCATATATTCATCATTCAGATGACTAATTGATCTAATTTGTTTTCTCTCCAATAATGTTAGATAATACAATATAAAGCAATAAAGAATAATAATAACATAAATATGGTAGAAAGAAAATGTATGACTGTACAGAGACAGTAGAAAAAGAAATAGAAATTAAAAAAGAGAGAAATCCAAAAATGGACTGAGTCATAAGAAATCAGAGTCACTAGAATAAGAAGTTACCCACTTTTGAGCAAAAATCCTCATACCCAATCACCTGTGTGGCCATTGGAGTACTTAGGGTTGCCATTATTTCCAAAACGTTAGTCTGTGCCATGTGCAGGCTATAGGGGTGAGCGGGTGAGTGTAAACAGGTACACAATAAGGGTCCTTATGCAAAACTCTATCACTTGGGTTGTCTGTAGTATCTTCAGTATAACTCAACAGTATGGTTCATAATATGCTTAACCATTGACTTAATACTTGAATTGCAAAGTACAAGATGCCCAAGAATCATGTAAATTGGATTCTATGCAAATTATGGCTGTACCACTGTTCTCTGCAAAATGAAATTGCCTAAATAATGA
>NW_012141635.1:8727600-8729570 GCF_000956105.1 Propithecus coquereli
TTGATCTTGATTGTGCCTTGAGACGTAAGAACATTGTATAACTGTGAGAGAATGTCTGAACATGTTCCTCTGAGTTTGTCATGCTGCATATTTGATAATATTGAGGATTTAAGAGGATGCAAAGTTGTACCAGCACCATCATGTAGTATTGTAAAAAGTAAATACATCTTTCAAATTATTTGGGAAGCTTCCAGTAAAATTGGATCAGTCTGAACTTTGGCTTTATATTGTCATAACTACTAGGTTCCTTTCAACTTTAAATAACTTAGAAACTCATTTGCTTCCCTTCAGTGCTCAAAGTAGTAAGAATTTCTTCTGATTAATGAAATAGCATTGATATATTTCAACTAAAAAATAACAAAATGAGTTGACTAGTGAAATGCAGAATATTACATACTACGTCTAAACCAAAGCCTATATGGCATTAACAATAGAAATGAGTTTTCTCACAAAAGGGTATCATTGTTTATTTAAACGTGAGTTAAAATAAATATATTTTTCCAACAGGCATGCCTAATATAGCCATAGTATTTACAAATTATTCCCAATAGTTTAAACAAACTTAAGTTCAAAGCTTTCTGCTTACATTTTGATGCTACCAAAAACACTGATATTCAGTTTTTGTTAACACTTCAAATCCAAAAGGCTTTATGCATGTCGTTGCCAGGGTTCCTACAAAGTATGTTAATATCACCACATCATATTAGTGCTAAAGCTTTATGTATGATGCATGTGAGTATAGGTGTTTGAAACCAAAATGGTTAAGATTTTTTAGATGTCATTTGTTAAAAATAATCAGAAATATTATATTCATTATGATTCATTCAACATACAGGATTGAGCAAAAACCACTTGGCAGGCTATGTTATAGATAAACAGGATACAGTCTCTGGCCTCAATGTGTCTACAACTTAGTGGAATAAATCTGTACAAGAGCAATTGGAAATAATATAACTGCTGTAATGGAAGTTTTTATAGGTTCTCAAAGGAGGAGTATTAGAGAAAATGAACTGAAGATGATGGGGAAAGAGAAGATAAGGGGAGAAACCAATCCTGAAAAAAAACCTAAAGATTTAGAAGAGAGTATAATTCATGAAGTGAAGTTTCATTGGTGATTGGAAGAGCAGTTCAACAAGGAAGAGCAGAGGCAACAATTGGTAGTTTCACAGAAGTGATCTTGGAAGCAACCCTTTGAGATTTCTCATCTGTAAGTTGAGGATGAATCATTTATTTTAAGAATCAAACAAGATAATTAATATGAATTGCCAAGCAGAAATCTTAACACATACCAACCATTAAATAAATTTGCATTTCTTTCCTATACCACTGAATATGTGAGTGAATGAGCCTTCAGATGGTTACCGTCACTAACCGTGGAATCTTCCAGAAGAGCCAGATGAGACCCCAGACACTGTGGAATAAGCACATATCATCCCAGCTATACCCTGTCCAAATTTCTGACATTCAGAATTCATGAGCATAATAAATGGTGTTTCATACCATAAGTTTTAGGTAACTTGTTATCCAGCATTAGACAACTAGAGCACTCTCCTGCCCCAAACCACAATCCTAAACCTGGATTTCTCAGCAGAGACCAGAGATGAATAGGATCATTCACTATGAAGGTAGACTTGTAAGGATGGTGTTGGAACAAGACTGGGAAGGTTGGAGTAACTAATAGCAAATGGTGGAAATATTCACTTAGAGTCTCAGATTAATACAAAGAGCATAAAGCCAGGACTTGGGAAAAAAAAAAGGAATGATCCAAGGAGAGGAAGTCTCAAAGTCAGTGCAGTGAAACTAAGAGATTATAAGACTAAGGGTTGTAAATGCATGTAGTTAGAGAATGGGATGTTGAAGATTAAGACTCAGTGAAGTAATTTTATTTAATGGAAAGTTTTCTTTACTTTATAAGATGCTGTGAAGTTGACTCCATTGAAGTTTATAAGGATTTGCAAATACATTAGAAA
>NW_012141635.1:8731826-8733090 GCF_000956105.1 Propithecus coquereli
AGTTATAGAAAAAAAGAAAAGTAAATTTATCAACATTAATGTTAATGGGGACAAGTGCCGGGCTGGAAAATAGGCAATTTTCTTTCTTTGTATCTCGTGTTTTCTTAACGTTCTATGGTTATAGAAGGTATTTCATAATTATGAAATATTAATATTAAAAAGAATCACTTGAAACTAAACATTGAGGAAAGATAATGTCTTGCTTAAAGTACACATTTTTAGTACTTTAGAAATTACTCGCTCAAGTACAACAGGAATATTCCTATCTCTCACCATCATATTAATAGAATAATGGGTCTCAAACCAAAATACTGTTACAAAAGCTCCTCCCAGCTCTGCTAGACAGCCAGTGGTCCACTATAGTTTTCAGAGTGATCTAGGTCCTTTCTTGCGGGTGGCCAGGGATTTAACATGTAGAGTATCAAAATTCTCTCAAGACGTTAATATCAATTGAAGGTCAGACTGTTGGTAGACAAAGTACAAACTGAATACTGTTTTCATCCACATGAATTGGGATAAAAAACACTCTCTTCCAAGTCACCATTGTCTCTCACCTTAAATAACTTCCTAACTGGACTACCTGCTTTTTCCTTTGGACTCCCTGTAATCTGTTTCAACACGACAGCTAGAGTGATCCTTTTCAATCATAACTTCTGTACCCCAAACTCTGCAAAGGTTTCTCATTACACGGAGAATAAAAGCACAAATGCTATCAAGGCTTTATGTGATCTGACCCCCTCTTCTTCTCTGAACCATCACCACCCACCTCACTTCTCTTTGCTCACTGCATTCCAGACACTCTGAGCTCCTCGCTGTTCTTGAGCACACCAGCAAAATCCTATCCCAGTTGTTCTCTCTGCCTGGAATTCTTTCTGCTTGGGTATCTGCATGGCTGAGGTCCCATCTCAACATTTGCTTTTTTCAAATGCTGTTGCCTTCTCCATGAGGCCTCTGTACCCCGTAATATTCTGAAATTTTTAAAAAATTGTAACCAGCACCTCATATACCCCTGATTCCCATTACCCTCCCCCTCTTTCCTTTTTCTATGGAATTTAACACATTTCAATATTCAAAATAATTCACTTATTTATGATGTCTACAATTTACTCTTTACCTCTACCTATAACTTCGTAACTATAAACTCAAGAAGGCAGTGATCCAATGTATTCCAAGTACATCAGTGTTCCTGGCATATAGTAGGTGCTCAAGAAACATTTAACAAATGAAAGATTAAATGAATCAATGTACATATTTTTGATGTTCA
>NW_012141635.1:8737116-8738822 GCF_000956105.1 Propithecus coquereli
AAATCATTAGCTCTTTCCTTCTTTATGTAATCTACCTCCTTTTTCTCTCTCACTAAGGTTGACTAAGCTTTAAAGCATAGGAAGGGAGGCAAAAACACAATCAACTTCAAAATCACTTTGGCACAGCACAGCAAAATGCATCCAATTAAAACATTAAACAGTATGCTAATAGTTATATTTCCTACAGTGCCTTTTCATCAAGGATTTCAAAGTCAAATTTACAATTTCTCAATTATCCTTTAGTCGTCTCTCATTCTGATTGCTGGCAGGTCCTCCTCCTTCTCCCTTCCCAACCCATCCTCAGAGTTCTAACCGAATTTGATGAAGGGCAATCGTTTTGCCTTCCAGATCTGCTAGCCGTGGCTTCTCCTTCATCTCCTTTTGCCTTTGCTCAGCTAGCTGAGTGACTGGTTCTGACTAATTTGTAAGCAGAAGTTGGCCAGTTTTAAAATGTTAAAATTTTGAATTATAGGCTTTTAAAAATAAATGAACTTTTATGACTTTCAGTCATAAACACTTAGATCAAGGTGCGCTACCAAAAGCCTGCCTTCACAAGCAAAAGGTGATTAACAAAGAGCATAAGTTAAGCATGCTAATTAGTGCTTTTAACTCCCATAAACAGCAGCATCTCTAAAGGGATTGTCTGTAAATGTGTTGCTGCTGCCCTAATAGCCCAAGTGTTTCCTTAAAGGATTTTTTTTTAAGAAAACAGATATATAAAGTTGTATTAATATTTGGCTTAAGTGTTGTACAGATTATCAAAATTCCAAATTAGTTGGGTCTAACCAAAAAATTTTACTCAACAAGGTTACTTTCTTGCACAACTGCACTGCCTGTGATTTTTAATCTTTTAACAGGCCCTTCCTGGGCTCCTATAACTAAATTTATTTTTCCTGCTTTAACAAGGAATTATCTTGTCATATATATATATGTTTTCTTTTCATATTTTCTTCCTTCTGAACAAGAATATTTATCTATTTATTTTGTTATGTCATTTCATTCTCGACGCTTAGTTTTTAACTATTCTGAGCTGATATTTCCTCTTTCTTGAAATGCCTTTACATGATTTGAGTATTTGGAACACTTGCCCTAAACTAAATTAGAATCCCTTACAATAAGAGTTTAAAAAGCACTAAATTCAAAGTCCTAAAAACATCTAGAATTTTCTTCCAGACCCGTCGTTAGCTATGCATGCATCATTTAGCAATCCAGATAAATTCACAGGAACTCAGCATCCTTATTTTTAAAACAAAGTGAATGACCTTAATATGTCTTTAAATATTAAAAACCATACAGTGTAAAATTAAAGTTTCTGATCAAGTGCCTTGAAGTTCCTGTTACCTCATTATCCAAAAACAAAAACCCAACATGTATTGAAGGCCTACACTGTACAAGGTGCTGTTTGGTAAGGCGCGTACTAATATGACGATGAACAGGACATGGTCCTTCTTTCCTTCATTCTCACATTTGTATAATTTTTCTTGTCCATTTCCATATACGTTATCTAATTTGATGCTCGTAACTTATGAGATAGAAAAGAAAGCTATTATTGGCCCCATTTAGAAAATAAAGGCAAGTAGTTTCAAAGAAGTTAAGCGTTTATTAGAGAATTCTGGAGCTAATGAGGGAGGCTGAACTAAAACTACATAAGGTGTTATTATTGTTACATGTTGATTAGCGTGCACTCTTCTTGAATGCCGTTCTTT
>NW_012141635.1:8738952-8740121 GCF_000956105.1 Propithecus coquereli
ATTACAATTTTCATGTGATTATTGATGAATTATACAATTCTTTCTAGAATTCAGAATTAAAAATACATTTTTTCCATAAAATGCAATCTGTTCTATTCACATCCTGCTATAGTCAAAACGAAATTCTGAAGACAACTTCCTTAATAACACTATCACCTTACAATCTAAATATCAAGACATGAAAATATCATTGCCCCATATCCCTATTTAGAGTCAATTAAAAATCCTTTAATTTCTGAATAAAATATAAAAAAGGTGTCCTGTTTGCTCAAGCTAGAAAAAGTGGCTTCACAGTTGGCTGACTGGTTCCTTCAGCAAGAAATTGGTAAACTTTCAAAGACCAGAAAAAATGCATTTCACACGGTGCCAAGAATCATAAAGTTGCTGAGTAAACTGGGAGTTAAAGAACTCAGGCAAATTAGAGCTAGTTTGGAAAAACTAAAAAACAGGTCAGATCCTTATTGACCCTCTTAAGATAAACTAACACTTGGGCCTATTCCATCGACTTTTCCATTGTAAACTTACTTTCCTTCTTACTGTAATAAACATGAAGTCTTAAAACTCTTATGAATTGTAATAGTCTATGGCCTTCTCTTTAGTTACATGTTCTTGACTTTTCTTCCCAGGTTCTGTCAAGCTAGCTCACCTTTCTCAGGACACAGAGTTCCTTTTTTCCTTTCATGGGAAGGGAATGCTTGGTGTTTGTCTAGAAATTATGACTACAATGTATGACGTGCCTCCTACCAGTTGGGATATAGCAGAAAATGTCTCCTTCTCTGTCTTCCCGGGAAGTCGAGAGGAAGTTTTGCTATTTACGGTGTTTAATATACTTCCTGTAAATGTGTAGGAAACGTCTGTTTGAAGTTCTGAAGCAAACTACCTTGATGTTCACAGAGATGAGGCAAACTACTTGATGAAAGAAATTATATTCAAGAAAGAATCCTATGAGAGGAAGGCAGCCTATTTATTTATATGAAGATCAAAGAACCGTTGCATGAACTGAGACTACATTTTTTTTTTCTGAGTGATTTGCAAAGAATGATCTACATGGCTGAATAAGAAAAATGGTAAGTCTTTATTGAATTTATTTTATGTAGTAAAAATACTCAGCATACTAAAATGACATACTTGTGAAATTTGTCTTTTTCAGGAAATATTTTATATTTTCC
>NW_012141635.1:8742341-8743751 GCF_000956105.1 Propithecus coquereli
GGCCTGTCTTCCTGGATCACCTAATCCTGTCCCACTGTGAAATAGAAATTACAATTTTGTATTTGCTTCTAATGTTTCTCAAAGGGAACCTTGTTTAATGATACAACATTTGCAAATCTCTTTGAATAAAGGAATCATTTAAATGCAAAGTATCCCTGAACATTATCCCCTTCACTCTCCCACCGGGTTCATAAAAATTAAATAGGGCTGACTGAGATCTTTTAGGAGCATAAAAGTGTCATAAATTGACTCTTTGCACCTTGCTGCACCACCCCTCCTGGAAAAACTGCACCTCATGCAGATCTCCAAGTGAGGTTATGATGCCCAGGCCACAAGCCCTCCATAGAGCATTGCAGGGAAAACTGATGAACTGAAAACCTTCCCTAAACTTGTGCTTAGTCTCCAGTCAGCAGGCACTGGGGATCGGTTTCTCACAGAGCCCAAGCAAATGCCTGGCCAGAGATTAGCTTTTCAAAGAAGGGAAAATTAGGGCTCTTGGTATCAAAAATGATGCTGCATGAAAGAGACAGAATTTGGCACAATTTTGCCACTCTGCTGCCATTGGCCGTTGTATGCACCTTCTCTTCCTCTTTTCCTCTTAATATTTCATTAGTATTCAAGAACTTTTATTTATATGCATGTCCTCATTCACTCCCCGTTATTTTCTATTGACACTTCCAACATAGGCCCTTAGCATGTCCTTCATCCTAACTGGTTTTCTGCTTCAGTTTCTTAATAAATTAAACTTCCCCCAATCCAACTATCACTGATCTCTTCATTGCCTTGAATATGTCCCTACATCTATCCAATATAACCTCCAAACTTCAGTTTAGGATATTAGAAAAAAAAAACTTTCACAGGCAGCGCCTGATTTTTCTATTTTATCCAGGCTGATATTTCAGAAGCTCTCTTATTACAAATTCTGATTTATCATATTTATCCAATATGTATGTTATCTTCATCTGTATAGCAAATCTTTTACAAAGTCATGCTTAAACTTCATGAAATTATGAATTTTTTAATTTATTGATATAAAATGTACATACAGTGAGAGGCATAGATTTTAAATAAAAACTTCGAGTTTTGACAATGTATTCATTCTATAAACAACACCCCCAAACAAGATACAGAACATTCTGCAATCTAGAAAGTTCTCATTAATAAATCCTCATAATCCTATAAATTGCTACTCTTCTGATTTTTATTACCATAGATAACTTTTTCCTTGTCAAAAACCTCCTGAAAACGAAATTGTGTAGTATGTACACCTTTGTATCTGGCTTATTAACAATTTTGTATAAATCCTAGGTAACATTTATCAGATTGACGAAATTTCCTTCAATTTTTGTTCTGCAGAATGTTTTTATCATGATTGCAGTTTGAATTTTGTCAAATACATTTTCCTAATCT
>NW_012141635.1:8755356-8757047 GCF_000956105.1 Propithecus coquereli
GCACATCTTATAAATATATTATAACCCCATAGTACATTGTTTTTGCTTAAATAATTGATTTTATTTTCTTAAAAATAAAAATGAGAAAAGTGTCTTTTGTTTGTTTATCCACATGTTTACCAGTTCCTGTGCTCTTCATTCTTTTATGTAAATCTATGCATTCTGTAGTTGGTTGGTTGTATTATTCCAGAATTGTTAAATAGGTTGAGGTAGTTGGTTAGTGTTGTTAAAATTTTCATTTCTTTACTAATTGTTGGTTTACTTATCAAAGAACAAGATTTGTCTATTAAAATATCCAATTATAATTTTGGATTTAAATATTCTTTATTATAGTTCTCTCAGTCTTTTTCTTAATGTATTTTGAAGCTCTGTCATTAGGTACAGATGAATTTCAGATTTTTATATCATCTTGATGAATTGATTATTTTATCATTGACTCTTTTATCATACGATCATATCATTATGAAGTGATCCTTTTTATCATCTCTCTGGTAATACTTCTTTTCTTGAAGTCTATCTTATGTGACATTAGTATAGGTACACTAGTGTAATGGTTAATTTTATGTGTAAAATTGTCTGGGCCATGGAGTGCCCAGCTATTTGGTCAAATATCATTCTGGGTGCTTCTGTGAGAGTGTTTGGATGACACTGACATTTAAATTGGTAGACTTTCAGTAAATCAGGTTGCCCTCCACTTAGGTGAAGGCTTGAATAGAACAAAAATACTGGTCTCCCATGAGCAAGAAAGAATTCTCCAACAGACTGCGTTTGGATTTTATCTGCAACATCAGCTCTTTCTGATTCTATAGCAGGCTGCCAGTTTTCCTTCCTGAACTGGAACATTGGCTCTCCTGGGTCTCCAGCCTATTGGCCCACCTGCAGATTTTGCAATTGCCAGCTTCCATAATCATGTGAGCCAATTCCTTATAATCTCTCTATATATATCTTTCTCTCTCTCTGTTTCTCTCTCTCTCTCACACATACACACATTATTCTATTTTTATGCAGAACCCTGACTAATACAACTAGCTTTCTTATACTTACTTTTGTGTGGTATTTTTTTTTTTATCTTATTACTTCCATGTGCAACCACTCATGATTGGAGCAATATTTTGCAGATATTTGGGCTTCATCTCTGTTCAACTTACTTCTTTCCTGCTCCCTGACTCGCGGATTTTAGACACTTCAGCATCCTTGAACTGTAATATCTTCCTCATCCTCAGCAAGAGCATCATGCAAAAGTGCATACCACATAGCATATGCTCAGTAAATTCTTATTGATTTACATCTAACATATAGAATCTGAAAACATGGATACATGGGTAAGGTTAGGTTAAATTCTCCCTTGATCCAAACGAGAGATAAACTACTTCTAAGAGTTGCCATTTTCTTTCATTCACGTAACATGTGTTGAATTGTGTCCTACTTCATACTGATGCAAATGTAAATAAAACTCAGAATCTAGACATAAAAACAGACACAGACATAAATGAAATAAATATTTTTCAATAATATAACAATGTGCTAAATTCTATGAAAGAGAGAGCCTCCACTTCAGAGAAACTTTGACAGAGGACCTGACATTTAGAATATGGGTAGGACTTAACCAAGTTTAAAAGATAGTAAAGGGCATATAAGGTAGGAGGAATAGTATATAAAAACCACCAAGGGATAGAAGAACATGGAGTGTT
>NW_012141635.1:8757952-8772506 GCF_000956105.1 Propithecus coquereli
TACAGAACAATCTCATAGTTTTTACTCAATTCCACCATGTGTTTACTCTATATCTCAGTAATTCCACTTCTGAGTTTATTTTCCAGAGAAATGCTCACATGGTACTTATGGGGGAAGTAGGAGTTATTTATCAAATCATCATCTGTAAAAGTGGAAAGTTAAAGGCAAACTAAAGGATTATAAATGGGGAAATAGATGATGTGGTAAGTCCACAGCATGTTTGATAGTTGTATTATTGTCAAAATATTTACTGTATTGCTTAAAGATCCTTCATATTGGGCCCATCCCTTGAAAGGATTATATTCCCCCCTCCTATTTATATTACACATGAAAATCTGATTTACCTTGGCCATTGAAATGGATGGAAATGATGTGTACACTTTCTAAGCAGAAGCTTTAAGAAATATAGCATGGTTTCTCTGGGTCTCTTCTTTTTCTGTCACGAGCATGGCCATATCCCAGACAGGGGCTCTTTCTTAAACCTAGATCCCAACGTGAAGAGGACATAGAGCAGAGGCGCAGACAACAATGTAATACAAGTAAAAATTAAACTTTGTTTTTATGTCACTAGAATCCAGGTGATGTTTGCTATTGCAGCACTTCCTCACAAATGCTAATGGGTACTCTGGAATATCATCCACATAGCACTTAGAAGGAACTAATTAAATGTATGCAAAGCAACTTGTTTGGATCTTAAATACCTAGTGAGGAATGAAAAAAGAAAGTCAAGTGCAAGGTCTCTGATGCAGTATCAGTAAACAAGTTAAACACATAAATGAGCCAAACTACACATTTTAGAAGGATATATACAGATTCAATGGAACATATCCAAAACATTAGAACGTTTGCCTGTGGAAAATGTGGAAAGAAGGAGAATCAGAGTGGGAAATAGGGGTAAAAAGATATAAAACAATAAATGACTATTAACCTACATGTGAGTATGCCTACACGCATATTAGATACAGCCTTCAAAATAAATGTTAAATATGTGGATAATAATGAGGAGTATAATTAACTCAACTCTCTGCATCTAAGGAGCAAACAAGGAAATAAAGAAAAAAAGAGAGAGGAAAAAAGAGAAAAAAACAAGTGTTAGGGAAGTCTATAGAGGAAGATGTTTCACCAAGTAGGCAGAAATTTAATGATACTAAATGCCACAAAGTCAAAGAAGAATTGACAGGTGACTATTTGTTTTGCCTATTATAATGTCTCTAATGCAATCCTATGTTTCTATAATTGCAGGTATTATGAAAGCATGAGCTGATTTAGAAGGGAAATTGGAAGCAGTTTGTCAGGGAACTGTGTAATTGCGTCTATCCCTCCCCCCTAATCTTTTTTAGGAGTAAAGAGGATTTGACAGCATTACTTGTATGTCTCAGCAGGAAAAAAATTCTTTTCACTGCTTTTGTGGTGACTTCACCTTAGAGGTGTTGGCCAACTTATAAGATGTTGTGGAAAGTCCCTGTGGCATTCAACAAAAATTGTCAGATCACTTTCAGTCTCCTCTTTGTGAGATTACGGTTGTCTCATTCCAGAACACATAATAGTTACCTTGAGATAAACCTTTATTTCCTTGCTGTGATTTCTATTTTCTGAGCCCATTGGAATAGTCTTTGTTAGCTCAGTTCAGGAGTGGGTACCTAGCAGGTATGGGCTGGCTGCAGTTCCATTGTATTCTCCAGGTGCGCTCTGTGTCCTTGGCAGAATACTAGAGGACATAAGCCTTTGCACAGCAATGCGCGTAGCTTTACTCTGCTGATTTCATATTTGCCTCAAAGAATTGAATTCATGGCAAAATAAAGTGTTATTCTGTAGTTTATCACCAGATTGCGATAATCCAAATTTTTTGATGGCTACATTATTCTACAATTTTTATGACCTGAGAGTTTCCTGATAGGATACATAGTTTTCTCTTTTTCTCATGCTTATTTTATGGGAAAGATGTTGAGGAATTTGTGATAAGGAAGGAGAATATTAATTTCTCAAAGAGAACACGTTTAGCTTTATATTTCCAGTAGGAAAAAAAAATGAATAAGGAAAAGAAAGATAAGGAAATAATACAGAAATTACAGAAGATAATTATTTTTAAAATCAGACTTGAAATTAGAAAAAAATTTAAAAATTTAAATAAGGAAAGTAGATTATAGTATGTGAGTTGGTTGACAGATATTGGTATTTAATTCTTACCCTCAATTTACCTCTATCTTTCTCAACATTTTCCCAAGATAGATTATGTTTTAAGAAAATTAGTTTGAGTCGATGATAAAACAAAACCTTCTTGAAGTTGATCCAAAGAACAATAGTCCTAAGGGGTGCTCCTTGAAACACGAAGGGGAAATATTATATTGGAAACTCTCAGTGCACACTAATGTATTAGAAGCTCTGAGAAGAACTGACTAAAAGGAACTTGTTTAACTTGATTTAATATGATTTTTTCTAAACTTATTTGAGCATAGAAAAGTTTTGTCTTTTTTTATAATAGCTAACAATATGCCTTAGAACTAAAATTTTTTGGAGTGTGTTGTGGTAAATGTGTCAAAGGTATTTACATGTTAAAAAATCAGCTTCTGACAGATAGTATTCACTCAGTAAATATTTTCTATAATTTAAAGCCAGTGAATGTACATTATTTTAGTTGATTACCTAAACAATACCTTGAGATAATGGAATAGTTGTCATAATCCCTGTTGAGCAGAAAAGGAAATGAAGGTTAGTAGGATAAGAAAATTCTCAAGGTCACACATCTAGTTCACTGTGGAAGTTGTGAATTAAAGGAGGTTGTTTTATTCAATTACTGTTTTTTCCCATTTGTTTCAACTTATTGAGCAAATATCTAATTTATTTAGTGCTACAGTTTGCCACATTGTAGAACTGATCCCCTCAAAAACTTTTAAAACCAAATATTATGCTGTAACAGTATAGAGTGATCAAACGAATAGAAAAATGATTAAATTTTTGCTGCGTTTCCAGTGCACAGCCCAGGTATTGGAAAGAACTGGAGAGGTAAGATAAAGATAATATTCTTGAGGAAGAGGCAAAATTAGTTTTAATCATTGCTACGTTTTTACCTTAGGCTTTTAACAGAAGGCAAATATGGGTATCATGGCATTAATTTTGGCATGAGCCATAATGAGGCCAGGATATACTATTTTTCACTGAGCAGTGAAAATGGCACTCTGAATTCTTTCAAATATGAATAAATATTATAATATATTCTAAAATTCCCATCAGCATAAAATGACCTATAAATTGACATAAATTCTATAAAATTCGACAGTCTTTCAGGTTTCTACACCCTGCAGCGACTAGACTCAGTGGAAATGAGCTCTAGCCCATAAGATTAGCAAATAGGTAGTGGAGAAACAGCAGGAGCCATCTGCTCAGACATGCGTGCAGACTGTGACAGTGCCCAAGGAGCAAGTGCAAGAAGAGGAGGCACCTCCTGCACACCCTGCTGGAGAGCACATGCGTGTCCACCGCTTCAGGAATATGTGATCAGTGTAGACCGATGATACATAATTTTAATCTATATTTATCTGCATTAATATATCCCACAGGACTTCAAAATTCCAATAAACTTTTCCTACCCATTAAGATCTTCAGTTCGTTGTGCAGAAGAATCGACATTACTCTAATGTTATTCACAGGATATATCTGAATTTTTCACTTCATGACTTTTTAATATTAGATTAAAATGGGGGCAAAATGGCATTCATTTCTTAATATTAAAACCATAATTCTCACCAAACAAAACAGGATCTACAACAGCTTATTCCTATTATTTTATAAATTTCAAAGGATATAGTATAATGCATGCACCTAGCAGGCATTTAATAACTCCATGTCCATTGAAAGGTGAAAGTGCCAGAATGGTAGATGATTCCTAATGTCCATTTTTCATTTCTCTCATTATAAGGGCTGTATCTACACTGGCAAGGAACACTTTGGAAAAGACTGTTTTCTAGCCTCTTTGTACCTTGTTGTGGTGCTAGTTTTCCCATCTTTTACCAATGGAATATGAACAGAAGTGATGTAGGACATTCTTCAGTTTTAGCTTTGAAAAATTGGCCATGAATTCCCCTTGTCCCTTTCCCCTTCTATGGCTGAGAGATAGAGGAAACTTGAACCTGAGTAGGAGGCTGCATGTTGAAAACGGCAGATCTGCCTCTATGGCCTTGGACCATCTACCTCTGGACTGTAACATGAGAGAGAAACAAACTAACTTCTGTAGTCACTGTGTTTTGGGGCCCTCGTTACAGAAGGTTAGCCTAACTAACACAGTAAGTGACACAGAGACACATTCACAAGAGGAATTATCTGTTGAAGAAATGATGTTTTATTTATCTTTGCATCTACCATTATATCTAATGAATGCTCTTAAATGAATGAATACAATTTCGTATTACATTAAACAGATCACCTTTGGAAACTGTGACAATCAGCTAGTATATTGAATTATTTTACCCTGTGGATGTTTTATAATGTTTTTGAGAAGGAGTTTGATCGTTTCTTAAAAATATGATGTTAATGTCACTGTTTCATAGGCAGATAGTATGGGTTAACTAGAGTTGAATAAATAAATAGTCTGGATAAATTAGATAATTTAGCTCCATTTTCAATAGATTTTTTTTTAGTTTTGGTTTTGTTATTTTATTTTGACATGTAGATAAATCACTCAATGACTCATTTAAAGATTCTTTAAGTAAATATTCCATCTGAAGCATACGGAGTTCAGTTTAAGCAATGGGGCAGAGGATGAAATGATTACTGTTTTGCCATTTATTGTGATTATATTGTGCTTTAATAGTTCATTTACTCAGTATAATTTGTTTCTTAGATTACTAGATAATGGTTTTGAGCATGAGGCAGTATTTTAGTCTCTTTTGTATCCCATCATTTGCATAATGCCTGGTAAGTGGAAGAATGAATAAATGAATGAATGGATCAAAGAATGATATGCCACTAAAATACTCCTCTTTTGTGTTATTGCATGCTATTTCAAAAGCTGTATGTGTAATAGGAGCACACTCCCCTCTTTGCCTCAGCCTACACTTCTCTAGGAATTATTGTGATTAAGAGCCTGCCGTGGTTCTTGTGAAATAGTTTTAGGTCTACCGTGACTGAGTTATGGTCCAGAGTCAGAGACCTACCTTCTCTCTCTACTGAGGGGATAAAAGTCCTTCCTACCATGCACTGATATGTACCCTTCCCTTACTATAATAATTGGATCTTAATATGAATTTTGTGTGCTAAAAATTGGTTATGGGGCCTAATTGTCTGGAGTAGGAGCAGGAGATCTCACAATTTTTCTATACGTTCCTTATTCACAAAGAAAGGTCAAAGGAAAACAAAATAATAAAACTGTTTTCTAAAGAAAATAATTTAAAATAACTTCAAAATATAGAAATGCTTTTATACACTAGCCTACTCTTTTTGCATTGTAATTTCTTCCTCTTTTAACTTCAATTGGCAACGTATCAGACATGTGAAAGAATTCTCATTTTTCCTTGATTTTCAAAAAATCTACTCTTTTCAAATGAATTTTAATCAAAAGTTAAGGGGAAAAAAGACTGTGTTAAAACTCTAATAAAAGTTATTTTAAGACTATTTGTGGGACTGAATTAAAAATGCATTTTTTCCAAACCATTTAGAAATAAACAAAAATCATGAGGTCTGCAGATATGTGTCCAGAAGGTGCTCTCATTTTCCTTTTTTAAATGAGGCTTACTCATTTGGAATAAGCAATTATTAGGTTATTAAGGATGAAATGTCCAATTTCCTTAAGTACAAACTTTGAAAGTTGATATCTCTGACATTTCACTTTGACACTTCTTGTTTTATGTTTATTGCGAAAGTGCGTCCTCATTATTTCAAAAGCACAGATTGGCTTGTTAGTATCTTTCAAAATTTTTTTTAGAGCAGTTTTTGTCAAAGTCAAAAATTCAAGTTATTTTCAAATTTGAATTCTGTCGTGGAATCAATGCAGAGCAGACAGCTCACAATATCAATGAAGTGTTTGGGAAAGATGAGGCTAATGAACACATAGTATGTCGATGGTTTGAGAAGTTCCATTCTGGTGATTTTATTCTTGAAAGTGAACCATGTGGGAAACCTGAAACCAAGGTGGATAATGATGAGCTGAAAGCTGTAGTGGGGGTGAATCCATCTCAACCTACACATGAATTAGCAGTAAGGTTTGAAATTACTATTCCAACAATATTGGACCATTTGAAACAAATCGACAAGGCAAAGAAGCTGGATGGATGGGTGCTACATGAATTAAACGAGCATCAGAAGAGAAATCGTCCTGAAACTTGCCTTTCTTTGCTGCCAAGGCATAAACACAAACCATTTCTATTCCAGCTTGTTATGTGTGATAAAAAAATTTTGAAAATTTCAAGAATTCAGAATAATGGTTGTATAAAGATGAAGTGCCAAAACACAGTCCCAAACTGAATATTCATCAAAGAACGTTAATGGTGTCTGCTTGGTGGTCCAGCGCTGGTATTATTCACTACAGCTATATGAAACCTGGTCGATGGATTACAGTGGATGTCTACTGCAACTAGTTGGATGAAATGATGAGGATACTTGTGATTAGGCAGCTGAGACTGGCCAATAGAGACAGGCCAATACTCTTGCAAGACAATACTCGACCATAAGTTGCACAAACAAAGCTGCTCAAACTACAAAGTCTGGACTTGAAAACTATTATCCACTATATTCACCAGACCTTGCACCAACTCACTGCCATTTCTTCCAGGCTTTGGACCACTTCTTGCAAGGAAAAATATTCAATTTTCAACAAGCTGTGAAAAACATTTTTTGTGATTTCATTGCCACTGGCTCTCCAGGGTTCTTCATTGTTGACATAAACAAGCTACTGTTAAGATGGCAAAACTGTGTTGATAGTTTAGGTTCATACTTTGATTGACTGCACTGCTTCTTGTTGGAGATATAATAAACTACACTTTTGATTCAAAATAGGGTATTTCATATTTAGTGACCGATATATGCAATGGTAAGCAATTTGTCCTGACATAAAGGATGTGCAGAAAAGCCAAAGGGATTGTGAATGTTCAGAACACTAACCAGTACCTTATTTCAGGTAGGCTAGATGAAGCCACCTAAGACTCTTTGAAGCTACTGGTTAAGGCCTTTTGGCCAAAAGCTATTCTAAATCAATAAAGTGCCAAATATTACCTGAAAGCTTGTGTGTTTTTGCTCTCTAAGTTTTAAGTAGAGTTTTCTATTTAGAACCTAGAGAGTACCTATCACCATATGAAAAACTCAACTCAAAATGAATTAAAGACTTAAATGTAAAACCCCAAACTATGGAAGTTCTAGAAGAAAACGAATAGGAAATGCTTTATGACATTGGGTTGGTCAAGGATTCTCTAAGTTAGATCTTAAAAGCACTAATAAGAAAAGCTAAAATAGACAAATAGATTATATCACACTAAAAAGCTTTTGCACAGCAAAGGAAAGGATGAACAGAGTGAAGAAACAATCCACAGAATGGGAGAAAATATTTTCAAACTATACATCTGACAAAGGGTTAATATCAAGACTATATATGGAACTTAACAGCAAAAAAATGAATAACCTGATTTAAAATGAGCAAAAGACTTTAATAGACATGTTTCAAAAGAAGACATAGAAATGGCTGACAGATATATGAAAGCATGCTCAGCATCACTAATCACCAGGAAAATGCAAATCAAAACCACAATGAGATATCACCTGACTCCTGTTAGAATAGCTGTCACCAAAAAGAAAAAAAAAAAGAAAAAGAACAAGCATTGATTAGAATGAGCAGAAAAGAGAACACTTACACACTGTTGGTGGGATTGTACATTAGTGCAGCCATTATGGAAAGCAATATGGAGGTTCCTCAAAAATTAAAAATAGAAATACAGGCCGGGCACGGTGGCTCACGCCTGTAATCCTTGCACTCTGGGAGGCCGAGGCAGGCGGATCGTTTGAGCTCAGGAGTTCGAAACCAGCCTGAGCAAGAGCGAGACCCCGTCTCTACTAAAAATAGAAAGAAATTAATCGGACAACTAAAAATATATAGAAAAAATTAGCCGGGCATGGTGGCGCGTGTCTGTAGTCCCAGCTACTCGGGAGGCTGAGGCAGGAGGATCGCTTGAGCCCAGGAGTTTGAGGTTGCTGTGAGCTAGGATGACGCCACAGCACTCACTCTAGCCCGAGCAACAGAGTGAGACTCTGTCTCAAAAAAAAAAAAAAGAAAGAAAGAAATACAATGTGGTCCAGCAATCCTGGGTATATATCCAATGGTGATGAAATTAGTTTGTCAAAGAGATATCTACACTCCCATGTTTATTGCAGCACTATTTACAATAGCCAAGATACAGAATCAACCAAAGTGTCCAACAATGGATGAATAGATAAAGAAAATGTGGTATATATGCACAATGGAATACTATTCAGCCAGAAAATATAAAATCCTGTAATTTGTGACAACACAGATGTTCCTGGAAGACATCATATTATATCAAATAAGCCAAACTCAGAAAAATAAATACCATATGATCTCACTTACACGTGAAATATAAATAAATAAATAAATAATATCACTACAGGAGCAGAGAGTAGAACAGTGGTTACCAGAGACTGGGGAGAAGAAAAAGGAGAGGAGGATGGGGAGATGTTGGTCAATGGATACAAAGTTGAATTAGATAGGAGGAAGAAGTTCTTGCTCTCTATTGCACAATAGGGCAAGGATGGTTAACAATAAGGTAGTGTATATTACAAAATAACCAGAAGAGAGGCTTTTGAATGTTTTTGCTGTAAAAAATGATAATCGCATGAGGTGATGAATATGCTAATTACCACAATTTGATCATTATACAATATATATATATATATGCGCATTGAAATATCAGATTATACCCCATAATATGTGCAATGTGTCAATTAAAGAAATTATTTTAAAAAGACTACATGTGGTTAGCTTGGGTGATACATTTATCACAACCATATTTAGAGCAGTTTTTGGATAAGTCCTGATTTTAAAAATACATTATGACTTAGAATTCAAAAACATGGGTATCGTGATTAATATTACTTCTCTTTTGATTATCTCACTTGAAGGAATGAGTTAGGCTGAAAATTATCAGACTTCACTCTTCCTTTCTAGCAGCAAATGTTCAAATTACAAGCATTTTTCTCAGGAGGAATTAGCAAGTTTCCCAAGGAGGGTTGGTTGACCTTGTAAATTGAAAGCCAAAATGACAAGCAAATGTCAGGAGTATTAAACAAACAAAAAATTCCCTTGAATATCTGAATTTTCCCACTTAGGATTTAATTTGTCATCAAAAATATAGCGATCATTATTGTTATTACAAAATGTGATAATGATTCTTTATAGTGGAACGAGTGTTTTTCAGTACTAGATAAGTGTGTTATTGGCATGGCCTTTGATTACGTTGGTAAATGACTCAATGTAATTAAATCCCAGGACATGTCTACAAAGCGTAGCATGTAGAGAAGATTCAAGAGTTATAAAAAGAATAGATCTTCTACTTCCTCTGCTATTTTTGACTCTGTGTCTAAATTTCATGCCTCTTGGTATACATATGAGAAAATAAATTTCCAAATACGCACACGCGCGCGCGCGCATGTGTGTGTGTGTGTATGTCTATTTTCCCAGATAAATTGTTGGGATGAACTCTACTTTATCAGGTTGCTGGTCTTGGTTATATTTTTCAGATTGCCTGGTCACATATCCAGACGAATATGGCTATGTTAGGCAAACTGCAGTGGTTACTACAGAAAGTTTTACAAGATATGAAGGCACTTCCTATGCTTCAATAATAGTTACCAAAAAAGCTTGCAATCTAAGAAAAAAAGCTTTTATTAAGGAAAATAAAAAAGCCAAGACTCTTTTATCAACCACCAACCATGCACTATAATTTTAAACAGCTTTTTAGCTGAGTGTTTCTTTTCTGCTCAATGACTGGTTTAAAATGTTGCTCGGCCTGTGGACCAACAACTCTTGATTAGCTGTGTCAGATGAGTCCTCCTAGAACACTGCACAGTTACAGTTCAATGCTTCCATTTTGACATATCCTATTAAGGGTTCCAGAGAGTTATCTAAAGAGATTAATAGTGAAGGAGGATAAGGAGGAGGAAAGGAAAAGGTTTTGCAAAAAGTCAGAATTTAACAAAAACATAGTAGCTTAATGTGGTGGGTGTGATGTTTTGAATGGGGGGAACGGTGATGGAATCGGACAGCATTTCACCAGTTTGCTTGTTATTTTGACTAAAAGGTCAATTTTAGTTATTTAGGTACTGCGCTGTAATTCTGCTTAGGCATTTCCATTAGAAAGTGAGACTTACTGGTGGCAAAATATGTTGTTCTTGTATCACATATGTACATCAAGAGTTTTTCCTTATTTAAAGAGAAACTATGTTGGAGGTTTGATTGTACTGATGAACTGTTTTAAAAGCACCTTTTGGTATCCTAATCATTTCACTAAAAGGCTACACTGCAGCAATTTTGCAAGTAAATATTCATTTTTACTTCAGCTATGTTCAAGATTTCATTCTATAATTTCTAATTTTTAAAATTTGAATTATATTAACTTTGAAAACCTATTATGATTTTCTGTTTTCTTTCTTCCCTTTCTTCTTACCTCCATCCCTATATCCCTTTTTACTTCCTTCCTCTCCCTTCTCCCTCTCTCTCTTATTCTCTCTTTCCTTGTCTCTCTTCCTTTTGATAAAATTAAAATCAAATAAATAAGGTGATTCCTTTTAGGGACTTAGCATGGTTCAGGTGACCATATAACTGAGATAATTTGATTATTTGAATAATTCTTCTTACGTATTTCTAAAGAAATATACACAAAACAAGATAATGTACTGTAGTTTCACTTGAGTTGTAGTCATATTCTTCTATTATCAGAAGAAAAAAAATATATATATATACACTTTAATGCCGACTACAGCGGTCTGTGGCCTTGCCATGACCTTACTAAAGGTCTTGAAAGATTGCTCAAAGCCTAAAGATAAGTATTAGCTTATTTCCTGGTCCTTAAAAGCCCTTGATGGTTTGAGTCCTGCCTACCTCTTTATGATGTTTGCAATGACTCCCTCATGCATCCTGAACTAGAGCCGCACTATTCAATTTGCTGGTCATCAAGACAAGTTCTTCTAGGATACCATGCCACTTCTTACATTCGTATTTTTTCCTCCCCACTTTTCTGTCTAAGAAACTTCCTTTGATTTTGAAAAAGCGTCCAAAGGGGGTATCTTCCTTTACTACCCAGAAAAAATAGCTGTTCTCTTTCAGCCCTGGCAGGCCCTGGTATTTGCCTGTATTCAAGTCATTAACATCACACAGCTTAGGTGTCCTAAGCCCTTGGAGGGCATATATTTTTCTTACTTGTCTTTTTATTATTAAGATTTGAGTATTACAGTGCCTTGGCAGTGGACAGGCATTAATATATTGACTGTTAAGTAACTAAAATGATGGATAACAAAAAGTTATATAGCGCTTACTAGATGCCAGGAATTGCTTCAGGTACCTTAGATATTTTAATCCTTACAACAGCTATCTGTGATACTTTTCAGGTGAGAGAACTGATATACTGAGATGTTAAATAATTTCCCTAAGGTCACACTGCTAGTAGGACAGGTGCGGCATTTGAACCCAGGCAGACTGCTTCCAGAATTCAGCTTTATAACCATCACCAATTCACTTCTTGGCAGAATAAATTTCTCTCTTATAAGCAAAGCAAAAGAGTCCTCTTCATTTTGTGGCCACTGCATAAACTTATCTTCTAGATCCCCAAAGCCATCTCATATTTGCCGTTCTGCTAACACACACAGTTTTATCATGCCACTATGTGTGTAATTTTTCCTGCTTAGAAGGATCTCCACCCCAAACCTGCATTTATCTGCCTGAGAAAAGCATTACCATCGTGTGAGAATACTCAACCATTGCTTTTTCTCTGAAGTCTTTCAAGATGATTCTTCCCTGAGATTTACACTCCTCGGTACCAAAGTGTATAAAGAAATGATGATTAAACTGAGGCAAATTTTAAGAACCACTGTTAATTCATTGTTATAAAAACAGATGAAAGTATTAGAATCGGATTTTGGAGAGGCAAAGCAGGCACTGTAATGTCATAAACCAAAAGAACCAGATAAAGACTTGCTTTGTGCAAGGCTGCAAGTTCCAATTGATACCCTTTGTTGCCTTTTGGCTTAATTTATTGGCAACACGAATTTTTATAACAGGTATGGTAGAGTAGCAATAGAGATCAAGGTGTCAACATATGGTTTCTTATCTAGATAGTTTGTGAGATTAATGCATCTGCCTATGGTTTATGCATCGCTAACTCCGGCACCACAGAAATGAAACATCCTAAGCAGCAACGCGTGCTTTATTACTTAATTTGTGACCTATCTTTGGATGGGACAGAGAATCAATGTCCTTCCAATAGTTTGTATATTTTGTTTTATGAGTCCCATCCCTAGGTAGTCGGGTTGCTGATGAATACTTCACGTTAAATAGCTGGTAATCTGATACGGAAACCTGGGGCACAAGTAGACAGCTAATGCTGGTGAAAAGGTCATTAAAGGTTATACATAGATATTCCGCAGGCCACAGAGAGAGGCAAGCAAGCTGCATTCTCATTTCCATGGTAGGGAAAAGGCAAAATGAAATAAAAGAAAACAGAAAAATCAACTTGCTTTAAAGAAAAGATTCTGGAAAACGAGCTATATTCAGTCATGCACACCTCTTCATTTTCAGCATTTTTATTTTATTTTTTTCTTATAGTTCTCTTGGGAGTGGAAATTGCTATCTTGTCATTTTAGCATTTCCATTTACTTAAGGGTCATGCCCTAAACTGTTCAAGTTTCCTCTTCGTCTCTGTGAGATCCCAGGAGGAATGCCTCATATGGCCAGAGAAAATTATGTCATGATAGTGTACTACTCTGTGCTGTAGGGTACATTTAATGTACATATGGAGTACACAACAGTCAAAAAGATTATGAATTTTGTAGTGAGAATGGGGTTTAGAATTCTGAAACACTCACTACCTAGTTTTATGAATTTCAGCAAGTTATATCATCTCTTTGAATGATAGCTTTCTTACTTATAAAATATATATTCAGTGGGATTAATTTGAAGAGCAAACCAAACAACATAATTAAAAAATTTGGTTTATAATATTCAAAGCAGAATCTTTATTTTCTTTACAAACCAAGGAGATTAGATGAAACTTTCTTACAGCAAGAGGTCAGCAACTTAAACTATAAAATGTCTTAAAAAACTAAAATTGCTCATAATATTAATTTAAAATAAATAGACATGTAGGAAGAATAACTACCTTTGAAAAGAAAAATCTACAAGAAAAATAGTATTCCAGATGAAATTATTATTCTAGTAAGAGATATTTAATAGTCAAAGTCCTACAGAATTTAAGATTTTTTGCATAATTAATGTGAAAAACACTTTAAATGCTAATGCTATTCTTTGTCTTATTTTGTGATGTTGATTGTGACAGTAAATTAATCAACTAATTCTAAAAATTCTGCTTTTTGCTTTAAATTTTATCTTGGTGCTTTCTCTTCTCCATATCGAACTTTAGATAACCCTATTTCGCATTCATTTGAGATTCAAGTTTCAGCATTTATAGATTTAATGGGGTTATAGAATACTGTCCTTTTAATTTATATCATAATGCAGTGATGGGGACAGCCAAGGAGGATTTTATGAGCAGCTATTGTTAGTTGAGCAAAGGCCAATATTGTAAGAGGTGAGGCTGAGAGATTGGATTATTAAGACTAAGGTAGGTGTCCTAAGGTTGATATGGATGCAGCAGACCAGAAAACAAAGTTAAACATATGTTGCTCAAAACGAATAATCTGAACCGAGTGGTTGTACTGACTTTCTTGCAAAGGCAAATGCTGGACTTTTAAGGTCAGTGTCAATTTCTTGTCAGTGTACAACTGTGGACAAATTTAATCCTATGTGACTGTGATTTAATATTCATAATGACAGTGATACAGATGCAGTTCAAACTCAACCTGCTAGATGCTTTTATCATTAACTAAATTTTCTCCAGGATCTTTTAGGTGTAATGACTTTTAAAGTAACACCAAAAGTGGTTTCTACTACAGACAGTACATACCTCTGTGCTCTCCATTCCATTTGAAGCATTCTTGCACTCACCATAAAGATCTTTCCATAAAACCAAATAATTTTTTTGTATTCTACTTATGTTCCCCATTTTAAGCAATAAGGAATAAAGGTATATTTACCAGAAATAAAGTTATGCTAAATGAGGAGCAATAAATCAAGAAAAATAATTGACCAAGTGCTATTTTATTATCATACTACAGCAAAAAAATAAGGTTTAGTGTATACAATTGCTAATCTAAAAAAGACATGAACTGTGTTTCAATACATGTGCCTATATGGTACAGTTATTAAAATATATTTATGAGTTATGTAGAAATAAAAGGATATATATGGAGAAAAAGAAAACAAAACACTTTGAAATAAAATGATGGT
>NW_012141635.1:8773061-8774879 GCF_000956105.1 Propithecus coquereli
GGCAAAATGATAAGACCTATTTAATCCCGCCTGAGAATGGCTCTGTAAGCAAGGGTTCAGCTCTCTCAGGGATAGGGGTCTTTATGGACTACTAGGTAAGCTCAGATTGGCATAGGTTCTAGTCAGGGTAGGAGAAATCTGGAATAGGATGTAGAAAGGGGAGAAAATGAATACCACTTCCAAACTCGAGACCAGCAGCAAGAGCATGAACTATCATTCATCTTACTGATCTTCCTTTTTTTAAGTTTTTTCCGGACAAGAAACCAATCAAAATTCTGAAGAAGCTACTCCCACGTGAGATGAACTTACTATGAAGCATGTGGATTCGAGCATCCCAAGAGGTGGATTGTAGTTTATGTTATGTTTTATCATCCAATTCTCCTCTCGGGATTGAGGCATCCATCCCCTGATTGCTGGGAAGCTTAGATGCTGATGGCTAACATTGCATGCCATTATGGACATTGCTCTGCATCAAAGGAAGCTTCCTCACCTAAGGTGCCACCCCTTCCCCAGGGCATTTGGCAACCAGTGACTGGACAATGTAGAAGTACAAAGACCTGAATCCTTCATCTTAGTTTGAGATTCTCTGAAGGGCCACCCCAGTTCAGAGCTCCCTGTAGGAAAGGCTGAAGCCATTATTTCCAATGTGACACATTTCTCCTCACCTTGTGCCCACTCTAACTTCCTCAAAATCATTGTTAGTGAAAGCTCTCCTTGATCAACCAATCTCAAATCCTCAGACTCTGTCTCTAGGGAGCCCTATTTATCAAAAGGCTCTGAGCTTTAAAAGGTAAAGACAGAGGGAAATTATGTTTAGTTTATATCTGAGTTGTCAGCCTAATTCAATAGGTAGGAGAAAAGGTGAGAATTCAGGGTAGAAGTTTTTCATGAATAAGTCAGTGCTTAGGAATGCAATATGATTGTACTTAACTTCTGAGGAATCTGGGCAAAATAGGACAAAGAAAGGTTCGGAAGCCTTAAGAGAAATTTCTGTTTATGAAATTTTTGAAGAAGCATTGGTCCCCTTTGATATATTCAGAGTTTTAAGCAATTTATGAGCCCTGTTTTTAATTTGTTAATCTACTCAACATCTGTGAAACTATTCCTGTATGACAATTACTGTGCTAAGCACAGATAATCCAAATAAGGTGCAGTCCACAAGTTCAAGGAACTTATAAACTAGTGAGAATATAGACACTAAACCAAAAGTGACAAACTGTAATAGATGCTGTAATAGCCATGTACATAGGATCCTGCGTTAGTACGTGGGAAAAAATAGATGTACTGGGATGGAGGACAGCTGAAGGCTTCCTGGAGCAAGTGAAGGTTGAGTTGACCCCTGGACAAAAAGACAATTATTGAGACACAAAAAGAAATTACTCAGGCAGGGGATAGGGGAAGAAGGATGGGAAAACATTTTATATGGGAATGACAACATGCTTTGAGACACTTGAGAGAATGCATTATATGCTATTAAGAATAAGTAATATAAAAATATTGCAAAATAAGTCTAGAGGTCCAGGTAGTGGTCTGGTTATTATTGTTTCTGAGTATAAAGGAAGTGGGTTTGAATTTAATCCTGGAAGATTTGGGATGAGCACTTTGAAGAAATTAAAACAGAGGAATTGCACCATCAAACTTATGTTTTACAAAGATTACTCTGAACATAGGCCACTCTACCTCCATTACTCATTTAAAAGTTCAAATATGTAATCTCACAAGGTCCTGGGTAACAATCCAATGACATGCAGTGTCAGCATTTTTGTAAGCGTACTTTTCTAAGACTTAATAGCATGATACAAATAATTCGGATCTGTC
>NW_012141635.1:8775594-8776788 GCF_000956105.1 Propithecus coquereli
TCCTCCTATATTATTCATCTTTTCCTCTATTTTTTTGGAACACATTAATTATAGCTATTTTAAAGTCCTTGTCTGCTAACTATTATTTACTGGATCATGTGTAGTCTGCTTCTATTGGCTTTTGTTTCAGGTTAGGAATTATATTTACTTTTTATATTATATGAAACCTTGTACATAGAAGAGTCTTAGAGGATTCAGATGGTGTTGTATTCTACCTGGGAGACTATCTTCCTTTCGTGGTTAGGCAAATAGAACGGGTGAGACTGATCATTTAGATCTCATAAGAGATTGTGCTGGGTTGGGGCTGGATGACAATTTACGTGAAAATCAGTCTACCTCTGTTCATCCTGTACTGCAAGACTCTTCCATGGTATTTGCCTCCAGAGCCTTAAAATGGTTCGAGGAGATTTCATTTGTGATTTCATCTTGGCTTTCTAGCCTCTCCTCCTAGCCAGTTTTAAAATTTGGGAAATGTTTTGTGGGGGTTGCCAATTACATATTGAAGTACACAATCCCCCTCTTTATTGTGCTTTTGTTCCCTGATCATGGAAAGATTGAAGGAGATTCACTCCGTTTATAAGAAAAGTTCAGCTGAGCTGTCCAGGTTATTACATTACACTGGAATTTAGCAAACTTCCCTGTATTTGAGTTTTCACAAATGTCAGTTTTATCACCCCAGTCTTATGTAAGAACAAAAACTTTTCTGGTTTCTCTTTTCCCACCAGCAGAGTCCCTTTGCCCAGGCTATAGCTGATCCTTTGCCCAAATCAAGAACCAGCAAATGTCTGCAAAGCTAAAACGACCTGTGATCATCAGCTCACTTGGTGTGATTCTCTCTTCTCCATAATTATAGTTCACCTAGTCATCATTGGTTTTACAGTTCTTTGATGTCTTTAAAAATTTGATTTCGTTTTGTAATTTCCTGTCATTTTTCAAGTTGTTGAAGTATAAGCATTGGCCTTTTGTATCAATTTTTCATGTCAAAAATTTTCAGAAAATTTTCACTGCCTACATAATTTGACTTTCATAATTCATAGATTTAAAAAAATCATAATGAAGAAAGCTATCACACATGCATTAATGATTTTCAATAAATTTGAATTTTACTAATTGCAATGGAATCTATAAGCATAACCCACATCTACTACTACATGTGGGTTATATTATAATTTCAGACTGAAGACAAAATATTGT
>NW_012141635.1:8778768-8779447 GCF_000956105.1 Propithecus coquereli
CATTCTTAACATTCTGATGTAGAGAAATAAAGATGTCTTTTATGCCTCCAAATGATGCCTAAATTGAGGATCAGGAGTCTATTTTAGTGAAAAAATCACCTTATTTTTTCAAGTTACTACATATCCATTAAGCTTTCTATTTTGCTTTATTTAGCCCATGAAATATACAAAAGAAATATCTGCTTAAGAAGGAAATAACACAAGATAAGTTTGGGAATTTATTTCTTCACAATCTCCAATTGAAAGGCAAATGTATCATAACTAAAACAAATCTCAGTCCATCTTCACTATAGGCAAAAACTGCTAATCTTGGTGTTATATACTAGTCTAAGGAGGTGTATTGTTTACCCTGTAGTGTTTTGCTTTGATTTTTAAAAATTTGAATTTTTGTTAGTTTATTAAATTTGAGATATTACATATTAAAATCCTGATTTCTAGATTTTGGTTGGAAATTAGAAGATATGACAATGCTTGGGTAGTTTTCATATTTGGCAAGAATTACTTGAAGCTAAATACCAGCTATTGGTACTAAACTGATATTTTTTCAGTTAATGCTAAATGTTAGGTGCAATATAACATCATAGCTTGTGCTATTGTCCTTCTTAAAACAGAATTACAAAGAAAGTGATATATTCTTATAATCTCTCTATCAAAAGTGAGAAAATAAAGAATAAACAGA
>NW_012141635.1:8784532-8786024 GCF_000956105.1 Propithecus coquereli
AAAAAAAGCAAATATTACAATTAAAAAATGTGCAAAGGACCAGAATAGGCAATTTTCCAAAGAAGACATACAACTAGTCAACAGGTGTATGAGAATGTGCTCATCAACACTAATCATCATAGAAATGAAAATCAAAACCACAATGAGATATCACCTCACATTGATTGCAATGGCTATTATCAAAAACACAAGAGATAACTAGTATTGGTGAGGGTGTGAAGAAAATGGAACACTTCCACTCTGTTGGTGGGAATGTCAACTAGTACAGTCATTATGGAAAACAGTATGGAGGTTCCTCAAAAAATTAAACTAGAACTATTATATAACCCAGGAATTCCACTTCAAGCTACAAATCCCTAAAAAATTAAATCAGCACTTTGTACAAATGTCTACACTCCCATGTTCATTGCAGCATTATTCACAACAGTTAAGATGTGGAAATAACCCAAGTGTCCATGGATGGATGAATAGACAAATTGTGGTATATACAATGGAATATTATCCAGCCTTAAAAAGAAGGAGATACTGCCATCTATGGTAATGTGGGTGAACTTAGAGTACATTATGCTAAGTGAAATAAACCAAACACTGAAAGAAAAAAACAAAAACAAAAACAAAACACTGTATGATCTCACTTACACATGAAATAAAAAATAGCTGAATTCATAGAAACAAAGAGTAGAACAGTGGTTACCAGAGGTAGGAGATGGAGAAAATGGATAGAAGTAGGCCAAAGGGTACAAACTTGCAGTTCTGTGGGATGACTAAGTATACAGATCTAATGTACAGCATGAAAACTATAGTTAATAGATAGGAGGTGAAGAAAGATGTCTGAATGAAAACCTCCAGTGATCATCACTCTGCACAAACACCAAATTCAACAACTATCTACATAACCAACCACCTTCAGAAGAACTAAAAATCAGGTGAGCAATCATACTACCTGGTTTTAACATTGTATCAAGGAAAGAGTCATTAAAGAGGGCTGAAAAAGCAGTTTTGCATTGCCCAGGCCACCCCTCCTCCATGCTCCAGCAGTGCCGTGCCAGCATGCAAAGTGGAGAGAGAATCTGTGTGCCAAACAGAATGAAGTGATTGTGGGGCTGTGAATTGAAAGTCAGGGACATCCTGGCACAAGGGAACAAAGCACAGGGCAGAATTCTGCCAGTGCCCACAGAGAGAGCATTTTGACCAGCCCAGCTGGAGGGAAATCCTCCACCCCAAAGCCCTACTTCCTGCTAGCCCCACCACTGGAATAAATAGAGCAGCCTGGAGTTGAACTAAATTTGTAAGACATAGAAAAAGTAGAATTATTTTTTTCTAAATCTGTGAAAAATTATGTTGGTATTTTAATAGGGATTGCATTGAATTTGTAGATCAGTTTGGGTAGTATAGACATTTTAACAATGTTGATTCTGCCAACCCATGAGCATGACATGGTTTTAAACTTGTTTATGTCCTTTGCTATTTGCTTCCTTAATGTTTTGTAGTT
>NW_012141635.1:8786074-8787949 GCF_000956105.1 Propithecus coquereli
GTTATTTAGTTTAAGTTTGGCTAAACTTGACTTGGCTTATTATACTCATGCATTTGTGATATGGCTTTGCTCATATGTTCCTAATTCTTCCCCTGGGATAAGGACAAGTGGAGTAGCCCAGGTGTGCTACTCTGGCAATAGCAGAGGCACAAAAGAACAAGACCCAGTGTACAAGCCAGTTTCCATCCTCTGCTTGTATTATGTATTAACATTCCATTGGCCAAAGTAAGTCACATGGCTAAATATGTTAAGGAACCCACAAGGGGAGTCCACTGTTGTTCACCACACAGAAAGCCAATTAATGAGACATCAAGGGTTGTCAAAGAAGAAAGGATTTATTTCAGGAGACATGTAACTGGAAGGTGAGAGGTATGGATTGCCTCAAATATACCTCCCCAACCAATAAAGTCAGGATTTTTTCCAGAAGTGAAATGAATAATGCATGAGGGGAGTGAGCATCATTTCATGTTTTGGTGGAGTGTGTGGCACACAAGTACAGTGAGAAATCATGTTAGTACATACATTCCATGATCAAAAGATGGCAGATGAGTTCCTCCTTGAGCAAGGATTTAGTAGTATAATGAGTTAGGGTTTAATATTGGTCATTCTTTCAGCCTTGTGTGCAGGTGGGATGCAATAAATATGCTGCTCAGAAGGTTCTTGGGCATGATACGTGGTGGGGTGTTGCTTATCTTGTCTTCTCTGCGCAAACAAGTGATATGAGACTTTGTAGTCATCTTGTGGCTGCAAGGAGATTCTGCTATTTCTGGGAAAGAAACTCAAAAGGAATGCATCAGTACAACAGAAAATTACAAAGTTTTGGTCATCAAATCTTACTGAGAGCTCTCTATTTTCTTTTCTGCCTAGTTTGAACTACAGTTGCTAAGTTACTAGTGTTGAGATAAAACTCACTGTCTATGGTACCACCAATTCAAGGTCACTTAGAGCAGCCAGTTCTAGCCACAAGGTGAACACTGAAAACTCATTTGAAACATAAGGGAACAAAAAACACTATTAAAAAAAAATTCTGGCTTATGGGGACAGTTACAAGTATAGAGTCAAATGACAGTGCAATTCAGCACAACCGTGTGGGAAAATACTGCACAGCTATGTGGCAACAGGTGTAGGTTCAGGGAAGGGTGATGGATTGGGGCCATCTTGAAATCTGCTGTATGCATTTTAGATGCCCACATAAAATGATAATAAGTAAAAAATGTATGAGGAAACAAAATAGAAAAGCTAACATGCTTAAGAGGACAGGCACAGACAACATTGTTAAAAGGTCTTTATTGGTATGGTTAGATAAAGAGCAAAAAAAATCCGTTAGATTTGGCAACATGGAGGGCATTGATGCTCATGGCAAATATGCCATGGTATTGGGAATAGAAACAGGCAGTGTGTAGAAGAGCAAATTAGGAATTCTATTTTTGGAGATAGGTTAGAATAGATATCCTAAAACAGTCTCACTGCAAAACAGCAACAACAAAAAAAATTATAAAATTCACACAGAACCACAAAAGACCTCAAGTAGCCAAAACAAACTTGAGAAAGAAAACAAATCAGGAGGCATTACACTCCTTGAATTCTAATTATATTACAAACTATAGTAATCAAAACAGTATGGTAGTAGCATAAAAATTGACACATAGATCAATGAAACAGAATAAAGAGCCCTGAAATAAACACAAAAAATACAATGAAGAAAAGATAGTCTCCTCAATAAATGGTTGGGAAAACTCGCTATCCACATGCAAAAGAATTAACTAGATCCATATTTTATACCACACAAAAATCAACTCAAAATAGATTAAAATCCTAAATATAAGAAGGGAAACCTTAAGCCTACTAGAACAAAATGTAGGGGTAAACCTCTTT
>NW_012141635.1:8799034-8799944 GCF_000956105.1 Propithecus coquereli
TATCTTAAATCCTAAATAAATAAATAGATAAATTATTAAAGTAGTTGGCCCACAAGAACTGCAGTCCCTGAGCAATTTCTGTGGCTGTGCTGGCTCGGAGCCAGTGACCTTGGGGTACACATGAGCCAGCGATAGAGCACCAGCTGTGACCAAGCCAGTGACTGTGTCACCCCTCACCCCCAACTACAGACAGTATGGCTCAGGGAGAGTCTTTTTCCACTTGAGGAAAGGGAAGAGCTTAGAGGACTTTGTTTTGCAACTTGGGTACCACCTCAGCCATAATAAAATAAAGTACCTAGGAGATCCCCGAGGCCCCTGAGGCCAGGCATTAGTTCCTGGGTAGCATTTCTGCACCACCCTGGGCCAGAAGGAAATGTGCTGTCTTGAAGGGAAGGGCTGAGTCCTGGCAAGATTCACCACCTGCTGAATAAAGAGCCATTGGGTTTTGAATAAACATCAAAGGTAACCAGGTAACAGTCACCACTGGCTACGGGTGAGACTGGACTGGTTCCAGGTGTGATCTGACACTGGTGATCATTCGAGAGTGACCATACCACTCCTCCCCCAACTCCAACATCCCTGCACAGACAGTGAGGGAAGAGAGTGAGAGACTTTGCCTGGTAATACAGGAAACTCAACAATTGCAAAGATGTGGAATCAACCCAGGTGCCCACCAATTCATGAGTGGATTAAAAAAATGTGGTGTGTGTGTGTGTGTGTGTGTGTGTGCATGTGTATACATATATATGTGTATGTATAGATGGAGTATTATTGAACCATAAAAAGAAATGAATTAATGTACCCTTCAGCAATTAGGATGGAACTAGAGCCCATTATCCTAAGTGAAGTATCACAAGAATGGAAAAACAAACACCACATGTACTCTCTAATAATTTGGAATTAATTGATG
>NW_012141635.1:8800529-8801636 GCF_000956105.1 Propithecus coquereli
TAAATCCTAAATAAATAAATAGATAAATTCTTAAGGTAGTTGGCCCACAAGAACTGCAGTCCTTGAGCAATTCCTGTGGCTGTGCTGGCTCGGAGCCAGTGAACTTGGGGTGCACATGAGCCAGCGATAGATCACCAGCTGTGACCAAGCCAGTGACTGTGTCACCCCTCACACCCAACTACAGACAGTATGGCTCAGGGAGAGTCTTTTTCCACTTGAGGAAAGGGAAGAGGTTAGAGACTTTGTTTTGCAACTTGGGTACCACCTCAGCCACAGTAAAATAAAGTACCTAGGAGATCCCCGAGGCCCCTGAGGCCAGGCATTAGTTCCTGGGTAACATTTCTGCACCACCCTGGGCCAGAAGGAAATGTGCTGTCTTGAAGGGAAGGGCTGAGTCCTGGCAGGATTCACCACCTGCTGAATAAAGAGCCATTGGGTTTTGAATAAACATCAAAGGTAACCAGGTAACAGTCACCACTGGCTAAGAGTGAGACTGGACTGGTTCCAGGTGTGATCTGACACTGGTGGTCATTCGAGAGTGACCATACCACTCCTCCCTCAACTCCAACATCCCTGCACAGACAGTGAGGGAAGAGAGTGAGAGACTTTGCCTGGTAATACAGGAAACTCAACAATTGCAAAGATGTAGAATCAACCCAGGTGCCCACCAATTCATGAGTGGATTAAAAAAATGTGGTGTGTGTGTGTGTGTGTGTGTGTGCGTGTGTATACTTATTCAACCATAAAAAGAAATGAATTAATGTACCCTTCAGCAATTTGGATGGAACTAGAGCCCATTATCCTAAGTGAAGTATCACAAGAATGGAAAAACAAACACCACATGTACTCTCTAATAATTTGGAATTAATTGATGGGCACATATGGGCACAAAAAGTAGCAAAAAATTTTCAAAATCAAGAAGGTAAAGTGGGGAGGAACAAAGTAGTAGAAATGTGCTTAACAGGTACATTGAAAACTATTCTGGCAATGGACACATCTATAGCTCTGACTAAAGCATTCTAAAACTGTCCATGTAACAAAAACAATTGTACCCCCTTAATATTTTGAAATAAAATTTTACAAAACTGTAAAAGAGGCTAATCTTCT
>NW_012141635.1:8804962-8805581 GCF_000956105.1 Propithecus coquereli
AGGGCATATGACACAGCAGAATATTACGTAGGAATGGTGGAAGCTAGAACTAGCTTCATTGTGTCAAGAAATAAATGAAAGGAGAAACATAAAACCATTGTACAAACCGTGCCTTTTATAAAATTTATCTTCAGTGGGATATTATTGCTCTCTAGGTGGCACTTTGGACGCATATGTATGTGTGAGTGTTTTCAAAATAATTGAAAGGTACTGCTGATAGTTACTAAGGGGTGAGTCAGGGAAACCAGACATTTGCCAATTTACAGGACAGTACCAAATAACAAAGATTTTTCCTACGTCCTGACCAGCTTCTGAAATATCTGTTGGATAGTCACATAGTTCAAAAAAATAAACCACCACCACTAAAAATAAAATCCAACTGTTAAGAGTTTTCTTTTCCTAACACATCCCTCCATTTAATATATAAACAAAAATTGTTTTGCATAATTTTAATATATACACTGTATTTTCCAAGAAAGCAACTATCATGTAAATCAATAGATGTTCATCTGTTTGTTAAGAGGTAGTCACAATTTCAGAAAATCACAACACTAATAGCAATGTTAGTGTTTAAAAGTCCAGTGCAACACATTTATGTCAGTCACATTTGTAGCTTTTG
>NW_012141635.1:8809596-8813083 GCF_000956105.1 Propithecus coquereli
ATATATAGTTTAATTAAGGCTTTTCTGGGTTCAGATATTTTATACAAGTCCATGTAATTCATCTATGCATAGAATTACTTATTGAATTTTCACATTATGCTTAGAAGCTATTAATATATATGCCAAATTGAACACTACAAAAGATATGATGTGGTATTTTTCTTGTCCTCAAGGAAGTACAATTCTATCATACAACAAGTAAACAACTGAACCAAAATATGGTTGTCAAAATTTGCCAGCCAGACAGTAATAATAAATATTTTTTGAGGAATAAATGGGTGTTTTATTGGAATAAGAGTTAACTTATATGGAGGACAAAAAAGAGAAAATGTAGAAGGAAATAAAGAACTCTACTACTTCTAGAGCTAACATATCTAGACCTTTATCCCTGTTTAGAGCTTTCACACAACTAGATAATGCACAGATACATTAGTATTTGTATATAATCTATCCAATACAGAAAGTAGCATTTAAAATCCTTCCACCAAGTTTTGAACAGATATGGCTATACATTATTTATTAATAAAGAGAGTCTATTATGCCACTTTTTCCTGAAATCTTAGATAAGGTTGTCAGTCCTAGAATTCAATCCAAATACTCTCTTTTGTTCTTAAAGTCGTATCCTAGGAAGAAGCACAGCATATGATTACTAGGTGTGCAATAAATCCTACCCACATTAATGAATTAAAAGAAACCAAAGAAAGAAAAGTTAGGAATTGCCCCCAAATATTATACATAAATGCAATTATGCTATTGTAATTTTTCCTTTTTACTGCTAATATGTCTACATTATCTCAATTCATATGGTTATAATTATAAGCATCAATTACACTCAATGTGTTACACTGAAAGACTTAAACACTGCCATTCATCTCTTAAAACAACATATTCCGAGCAAATGTGGATACATGGCCTTACCTCTACCTTCAAAGAACGTTTAGTGGACAAAACACATTTGAAAAAAGAAAATTACAATATAGATTTATAAGCAAAAAGTAAGGGAAGTAAAGATGCTGTGGCTACTCAATCTTTTCTTCGAGAATCAGGGTATAGAGTATTAGTCAATGCAGACTAGACTTAAGCTACATATAAAATAACCTCTTACTCTCAAGGCTTAGCATATAACATTACATTTCTCAATCATGCAATGTCTACTATAGGTTTATAAAAGAACTTTGTTCCACATGATCATTCAGGGATCCAAACTGAGAGATGCCGGCTCATCTGCTGCTGGTACACATCATACACATTACATTTCACTGACCAGAAATACACAGAGGCAAGGAAGTATAGCTTCTCCTATAACCAACAAAGAAAATAGAATTGAATAATTTCCAACATGGTAGGCTTTCCTGATTTAGATATTTCAAAAATGAGAGCTGGAAATTGGTTATTACTTCCAGTTATTTATTGCCAATGAATTATAGGTAATTAGCTCAGCTCCTTCCCAAGACTTCACACAGATTTTAATATAGAATTAAAAAGGCATCAGTGACCATCAAATTGGTATTAACTGATCAACACATAAGTGCATATATAAGAATAACATTTATTGGGTGTTGGGCAGGATGGTGGGGGAGGAGGGGACTAGTATTTGCATACACAAAGAATGCGATGCCCACCATCTGGGGGATGGACAGGCTTGAAGCTCGGACTTGGGGCGGAGAGGGGGCAAGGGCAACATACGTAACTTAAACATCTGTACCCCCATAATATGCTGAAATAAAAAAAAAAGAACAAATACACTCTAAAATAACAACAACAACAACAACAAAAAGGCATTGCTATGATCTGAATGTTTGTGTCCCCATTAAATTCACATGTTGAAACTTAATCCCTAATGTGATGATATTAGGAGGTGTGGTCTTTGGGAGATAAATAGGTCAGAGAGCAGAACCCTCATGAATGGGATTAGTGCCCTTTAAGAGGCCCCCCCAGAGGGCTGCCTTTCTCCTTCCAGGATGTGAGGGCACATCCTGGAGACCATCTGTGAACCAGAGAGCTAGTCCTCGCCAGACATTGAATTGGTGTACACATTGATCTTCGACTTCCCAGTGTCCAGAACAGTGAGAAATACATTCCTGTTATTTCTAAGTATTTTGTTTAGCAGCCCCAGTGAACAAAGGCAAGCATTAACCATTGGGGAAAAAAAATTAAAAAGCCAACAGTTGAGTTAACTGGATACCGTGGCCATATGTTGAAAGTAAATTGATAAGTATTAACTGACTTAGCTTGCCAAATAAAGTAAAGGCTAAGCCAGTAGGGCAAGAAGCCCTACTGGTTTGCATGACAGAACCACAGAAAGTCTCAAGAATTTTGAATTTGAAGCCATATCATGATCCATGAATCAAGAATTAGGAGTATGGAGGACTTTTTAATTCAAGCTGTTAAGTGGGTCTGAAAACAGGAGGTTTGGTTGAAAAGCCTTTTAATAAATATTAAGGACAGGTCATGAAGAGTCATGATCCAAGTTAAGGAGGTTGGAAATGATTCTTCAAGTGAGGGACAGATACTGAAGAATTGTTAAACAGGTGCAATTTTACTTAGAGTAGATTCAACTTCCCAACAGTGATGGAGACATTTCAGGGGACAGTTACACTTTTGCCATTAAGCCCTTTCTAGTAATTGTAATGCATGATAATGATTAGAAAATGAGATCCAAATGAACCATAGAAACAAATTGCAAATCCATGCATCAGGATTTATTTTAAACTAATGTGGGAGAGTTTACCAAAGTGATCAAATTCTACCACAGTACTTTCAGGATCGAAATAGAAAGAACACTCTAGTTTTTTTTAAATGAAACATTTGAAGAAATATTTTTTATAAGTGATTATTTTTAATTTTCTCACATAGCATATTATTTTATCTAATTACTATACAGAAAAGTGTCCAGAAAAAGCTTTCAGATCTTTCTCCCCAGTTCACCTACAGAAATGGGATTTTATTTCAATTGTGTAAATGTCTTGGGATCTTCTTAAGCAGACTGATTCTTGCCTAAATGCAATGGTATTTTCGCTTAGGAATAAAAGAACTAAGCAGACAGTTACTCAACTCTATTGAGCAAATCATTCAGAGCTACGTAGCTTAAATATTTAGAAATGATAAATAGCTATATAGGCAAAGGTAAAGTTACAATTTTTTAGGAAAATGGGGGGCAGGGTGTGATGCAAATCAACAATGAGCCTCTAAAGAACAGAAAAAATGCAAATGCTCCTAATGTTCCCTCAGTGATCTGCCAAAAATGTATTTAAAATGTTAAACTATTGTTACCATTTGAAAGCATAAAAAGTTTATAAGCTGCAAACAGAAAATGAAAGAGATAACAGAATCACCAATTTGTTGATTTTTCCTCTTTTAATAGCTGACAAAAACTCTTTGATCAAGTGGATTCTGTTGACAGAGACTTTTTGTTGCAGCACATGGAAGCTCTTATCCGGAAGCTATGAAACAGAAAAACTGTTCATAAAGATTGCTTTGAATGTCA
>NW_012141635.1:8813133-8814561 GCF_000956105.1 Propithecus coquereli
TTATCATCTATATCAGAGTTGGTTATCATCTATACCGTTGGTTATCATCCATATCAGAGTCTTAGTGTATGTTTCACAGTAATATGTTGCTGTTCTCATGTTACCATTGTCTCAGGCATTTGACCCTACGCTCCCTGAATAAACGGGCCAGGTACTTCAAACACATACATTGTCGAGCATACGAGTTGCCATATGTTAAATGATCTCATAGTAAATTGTGTATTGTAGTATGGAGCCTGAATAAATGCTGTATGCAGAATGCAGGTGGGACAGTGAAGGGCCTGGGGGAGATAGAATGCACAGTCCCTTTTGTTCCCAATAATGCAACTCTCCTTTCCTCTCCCTACTTGTTTCTATCTCTGACCTTAAAATTCCAGAGAATGGGTGAGAATGGGATCCCAGCAGAACATAACAGATGACTAGACTTTGACCTTTGGAAAAGTCAAGCTTTAAGTAACAGTTGTGACTTGTGGGATAAATTGCTTTGGCAATAGAGGGCAAGTGCCCCACGTGCTGGATCAAGTTAAAGTTACTGTGTCTTGTGATACTGTCTCACTGTGCCTTGATTCTTCTCTATACCAAGGCTGTAGAGCTATTCACATTTTGATCCTAATGGTAACAGCATGAAACTATTCTTATCTCTGTTTTTCAGATGAGGAAATTCAAACAGGAGGTTATGTGACTTCTGTAAGATCAGTCAAGAAATCAGCAGGTTGAAAACAAACATCGGAACTCCTAAGGTCAAAACTTGTGCTCCAAAATGACATGTTAACAAATCATGCAGAAATATAATAATTGAAAGGAAATATCTCTAAATTTGTTCTCCCATATTTTGATCAGTTGAAGTCAGGTGAAATAAAATAGAAAACACTGTAAAAACTTATATATCTTGAAAAATATTTACCCTATATTATAATATTAAGTAACATGTGCAGTACTCACAAGGTATCTTCTTGGTTATGTGCAAGTTGTGTTTGACATACTGAAATTTTAAAATGTGAACTCCATTTCAGGATTTAACACTAACTCACTTGATATTGCTTTAACCATGTTAATTATTTAGATTTTAAAAGATCCATACAATGAATATATGTATTTCCTTTTAAAAGCCAATGTTTTTTAAACATATTTTTAGAGTATATCTTACAGGAAACACCCAGAAATGGTTAGGGGTCACCTATTATTCATTGTGATTTTAGAAACAGAGATCGAAAAAGAAGGCAGATTTTTGGTCTCAGAAGAATAGACTGCAACTCCTTATGATGAGACCATGTTCAATATTTTACAAAGTCTATTAGATATTCATTCATATTCTAAGATGTCAGATATTCATTTGTAATTTCCATGTCAAATTATGGAAAACATCATTAACATTATCATTGTTGTTGTTATCAGCACGATCATTGTTGTTCTCTGGCACTCTATTGT
>NW_012141635.1:8818911-8820963 GCF_000956105.1 Propithecus coquereli
AAATAATAAATATTTTACAATTAACCACTTTATGGAAGAAAGTCTGGGTAGGGGTTGGCAACCTGGATAATTCTGGAATTTTTCTTTCCTGGAATGTATAGCACTGCTCCTAATAATACCAGGCTGAGAAAGCAGGGTATAGGGATGATATAAATTGACTACTGCAAGTTTAACACTTAAATGTTTGTTCAGAAAAGTTCTAATTAAAATAAACAATAACTGACTATATAAGAGAAGATATATAGACATGATTATTATACTTTTATAGATTATAGATTATTTATAAAGAGCTTAGAGCTTTTCAGTCTTTTTTTTTAAAGTTTATTTTTAACCCAACATAGAAAATGGTCAGAAAATAAGTAAATGGGAAAATTCAAAGAAATTGCAAGCTTCAGAAGTTTTTATGAGGTTGTGAGACTGAACATACACTTCGATGAACATACACTTGACTTTTTATCTGCGTGGATCTGGAATGGTTGTGAAATATCTTGGGATCTCTCATCTTTTTACTTCCCTCCATGATCCATGGATCTTTCCTTCTTTTACTCATAAAGATTTAGTGGTGTATCCAATTGATGTTTTAAGAAATCTACTCTTTGTCCCACATGGATACACCAGCTTCCAGGGAAGTGCTAATTACAGAAGGGGATTAATGCCACAAATGGTTTGGATTCAATCAGTTGAAAATAGTGAGCAGCAAATAGTGTTCAATCCCTGGATCAGCAGGTCTTTGTGGGGAAAATCTGGAGTCACAAAATCTGGCAGGATGTACTTCTGCACGTCCCCTCCTCCTCTCCAGCTATGGAGCTATTTCGTCTCTTTAAATCTTGTCTTTAAAGCTTCCATTTCTCTTTAGTTTATGATTAAATCTCCTGTTGAAAGCCATTTATTTTACTTTGGATGATAGATTGCTTGTGGAAAGAAATTGGACTGCATTAATATATCTACCGTTCCATGTATTGGGAGAATCTTGTAATCTAGAATAAAATGTCACAAATATCAGAGTAACATTGTAATATCTACTGTAAAAACATTTCTATATCTAAAGTTTAGCATAAGAAAAGACCTTAAAATATCAATATTTCATTTTATTGACAAGCTAACAAAAATGTGAAAAGCTAAGTTAATGTATGTTCTATTACATGCAGATAGAGACATTTTTTATTAAAAGAAAATATAGTCTTTTGTACTGGTAACAGTCACAGTTTTGTGGGGTAGGGAAGCTTTTCATTAAGATTTGCTAATCATATAAGCAATTATATGTAGATTTTCAAGCTGTCACGTAAGATCTAGAGAGAGATAAATATTTGCTTTTGTTCTCCTTACTATTACTGCTAACTAGTAGCGGTTTTGTTTGTTTGTTTGCTTTAAACAAAGATGAGTCCAAATTATTCCAGGAAAGCAGCAGTTTTCCTAATAACCCAAATCTGTCATTTGTAACCTGATGCCTTGTAAGAGTTTCAAACTCCTGGGATGTGCTATTGTCATAATAAGCGCTAACTGTAATGAAATGTTTACTACTTGCTTTCACTCTACAAATTCATTTCATCTTCACAACACCCTAGAAGCACTTATTGTCATCCCTACCACAGAGATGAGAAACTGAGGCAAAAAGAACTTTGATAAATGTTCCAAAGTGGGAGTTGGGGTGCAAGCCGAGTGATCCGAGACTAAAGTTTTGTTAAAATTGACAATTTGGCTAAAATTATCATTCATGTGCTCAACCATTTTACCATACTTTAGTCTCTATTACTGGAACTACTTCACTTGATGGCTCACTTTGTCCCTGTCCTTGTGTTAATGGGAAGGAGTTATTTTATTTGTATTTTTTTGTTTAATATTTATTTTTTCAGAGTTCTTTTGAGCCAATATATCTTGTTTTTCTGTCTGTCCTACTTGGAACTGTGGTGGTGGGTATATATGACAATTGAAGGCATAGACATCCAAGGATTCTCAAATCACTCTCTCTCTCTCTCTCTCACACACACACACACAAATAATGATTTAAAATACATTTTTGGTAATTACGTGAGAATATGGGGAAATATTTTT
>NW_012141635.1:8824798-8827192 GCF_000956105.1 Propithecus coquereli
AGACAATTTTGTTTTCCAGTTTATATCTAGTTGAAAATGTCCTCATTTCACTTTTTTTTAAACAATGACATAATTTACATTGATAAATCTCTCCCCTATTAGTATTTGTAATTGGACATTCCTCATCTTTTGCTGGATGAGGCCTTTAGTATGGGGGTGAGTCAATCTAAGCAAAAAGTGAGCTGAGTTAGGGTTTTCTTGTTGCATTTGTTACCTTCCATTTATCACAGGCTTCAACTATTTCCAGTACTACCTTGTGTTTATGGTGGGGCTAGCTGGTCAGATAGTTTTTCTTCATTTCAGTTCCACCCTTAGCTTTAGGTGTTCCCATTTCACCTGGGCCTCATAAAAGATCTCCCCACACTCTATCTCGTACCATACAAGATATTAATAATTGGAGAAGTGTCATGGTGTATAAAAGAACCCTTTGTACTATCTTAACATTTTTTCTGTAAATTAAACTGTTCTAAAATGAAAAGTTTATACACACACATACACATACATACATACACACATTTTATACAGAAAAAACATGTATTGAAAAGTTTCTCCCTAAAGGTAAATGACATTTCTTCCACAATAGGTGCTATAAATCTAGTTGATACAGTTCTAAGTGTACAGTGTAAATAAAGCTGAAGTCTCATGAAATTTTTCATACCAAAATCCCCAAAGGTGAGAGTTAGAATTGGAGATTTGGTCAATATCCACGTCACATAATGAAAAAAGATGTTTTTCAGGAAAAAGTGAAATTATTTTTCCATCACAATTGGGACTGTTGCAAATAGAATACAGTCTCCTATTGGTAACAAAACCATTTATATCATGCTTATAAGAGTTGGTTTTTAAAAATGGGTTGCAGTGACAGATTTCATTGTTCATCCTTTGGGAGTCTATTTATAACATTATTTATATGTCAATTTGATGATGTTCTTTCATCATAAAGCCTACTTAATTTAAAGTTAATTGGGTCATAAAAGAAAATACAAACCAAAGGGAAAAGCCTGTTATATTTAGGGGTGAAGTTATTTGTAGAAGGTGTTGGTGGAGAAAATTATTGGCTGTAGAAAGTTCAAGCAGAAATTGAAACAAGACCTTTCTGTGACATTTATAAAACATAAATGTTACATAAATTGCAATGAAAGTTCAATGAAGACATGTAGAAATATTCAAAGATTAAAAATCTTACATTACTTTGAATAGTGAAAAATATTACCTATTATCCTTAGCCCATATAGTGCATATTGCTATGTAGCCCTTAATTTTTAAATTTTTATTCTTTCTAACCCTAAATCTAAAGATAAAACATGCATACTTCTTTCTATCATTAATACATAACTGCTACGAAATAATTTATTTTTATATAAAAATGTGATGCATTATATTTATTAATATATTAAGAGATAATATAATTAGTTATTAGATTAGGGAAGGAAACCTCATGGCCCCTTATCATGTTTCTGAAGTTTCCATTCTCTTCTCTAAAAGTGGGACATTTTTGAGAAGACATTTTGGGTCTCTTAGTTCCCCTCACATGAAAAGTGAGCCATCGCTATAATCCAAGTTCATTAGCTGCAATGCACATCATCCTTTATGTCATCAGCACCCAGTTCTACTTCCTCCCTTCGAAAAGACCCTAAATTTTCCAGTCTTCATGCTTAAGTGGGGGAGATCCCCCAGTTCCAAAAATGGAACATTTCTGGCTTAAACCAGTCAGTATATTTCTACATTGTTTTTCAGTTATTTGCTCAAGGTTGGACATGGTAATCAGATCTAAACAATAGCTTTTATTTAGTGGTGGATATGAAACTGTTCTGCAAGGGCCAAACAACTGTGTGAACTATGTGCAATTACATCCGCTCTCCATCTCTCTCTTGATCTTTCTCTATTATCTCTCTCTTCCTTTTGTTCTCTCTGCATTTGGATGAGAAATCAAGTAGTCCCAAGAGCTGTTGGTGGTATTTAGTCTATCATGTCATTAGAAGTGATGATTTTGATATTCATATTTCTACTCAGATGTGCAAATATGAATTGATGCATAAGTGACACATCCCGAAGTATATGATGCTATTTTAAGTGGCTAATTAATAATGACTTAATTGTAAGAGTAAAACATGGATTTGGCAAGGCTACTAAATTGGTCTGAAAATCACACATAGGATCATTTTCTTAAATTTTTATTTTGTATCTAATGTTCATCTGTTTTTTTGTCAGGGCATCCAAACAATCCATTTTTATGCCCACAGGTACTCTTTTAGCCTCTTTTTATTTTGTGGCTTAATTTAAAAACAGGCTTTCCTGTGAATATTACTATTTCTTCTAAGTGAAATGTATGGCTTGGCTTATTTTTCTTTACTTCTCATGTATATAATATCTCTGAGTTTTATTTATTAATAA
>NW_012141635.1:8827707-8828652 GCF_000956105.1 Propithecus coquereli
ATTATATAAGAAAGACACCTGCAATTCACAATTGTAAAGATATGGAATCAACCTAAGTACCCATCAACTGATTAGTGAATAAAGAAAATATGATATAAATATGTGTGTGCGTGTGTGTGTGTGTGTGTGTGTGTGTATACACAAACACCGTGGAGTACTGCTCAGCCATAATAAGGAATGAAATAATGTCTTTAGCAGCAACTTGGATGGCACTGGAGGCCATTATCCTAAGGGAAGGATCTCAGGCTTTATAACTATTTAATATCTCTTTTTAAGGATAATTTAAAGCAAGATCCTTATTGAAAGTGAAAGAAATGTGCTAAGTAAGTCATCACATATAAAGAGCACAGATATGCAAAGCCAAGCAAAATAGAGCTGAGGACTGTTCTTGTCTCCCTGCCAGACCCTCCTCTCCTTAGGACCTGGGGGAAGTGATTGCTTTCTTCTCACAGGACAGCATTCCCTTTCTCCTTGTAGGTTTCCTCTCTTCTTTCCCTTTTTTTAGTCCTCTTTGACTTCCTGTGATTTATTTATTCAAATACCTATCGTAACTCATTGTGTGCTAGTGACTGATGTTAGAAGTGGAAGACAATGCAGAGCTCATGCACTGAACAAGCTGCAAACGAAGCAAATAAACCAAACCCCAGACCCCAGTAGCAGACCCATATCAATGATGACTTATGCTGTTAGACTCTTTTTTTACATGCCGATCGGTCATTTATAGCTTGTTTGATGTACTGACTGTTCAAGAGTTTTGCCACTTTTTACTGAGTTCTTTGCCATTTTAGTATTGAATCTTAGAAGTTTTAATATATTATGTATGCAAGTCCTATGTCAGTTATTTCTGTCACAAATATTTTCTCCCATTCCACCACTTGTCTGCTTGTTTCATTAATGATGTCTTTTAATATTTTAATTTTATTCTCTGCTTTTCCTATTTGTTTG
>NW_012141635.1:8841816-8843632 GCF_000956105.1 Propithecus coquereli
AGAAGAAAGATACATGAGGGGTATTTATCTATATCATGACTCTGACAATATTCTTGCCTGTTGCCACAGAAACTCAGATCATGTTCATACATTTCTATGAAAATGGGAAATACAAGAATATTAAGATTTTTAACTTCACATTTTAATGCTTTTGTTTTCACATAAAATTAGATCTTTACTTGATTCGGCTGCCTTATTTACATCAGTGATATCTGATAGTCCACCTTTATTCACGTTTTGCTCTACAGAAAGTATGTCTTGTTAATTTGCACATCAGCAAATGGAATTGAACACAGCAAATGACTTCAATGAGTGTGTTGAATTTTCCTCCAAAAATATGTCCTGGACAGAGCCTTGTAAATCTAATGGCCATATCATTATATTGTAAAAATTATGCTGACTCTATCTTTGATAAATTTACTCTGTATAATTATTCAAAGCTATCAGCTTAGCAGTTTTTTAAAAACTCCTCTTCGTTGACTATACCTTGAAATAGATTAAACTCATTTTTATTCCCCTTGGCAATAGTGTGTTATGTAGGTCACAATAACTGGATAATCTTTTCTGATTCATTTTATTGTGCCAAAAAAAAAAAAAGTGAAAATATAGTGTATGTTCTACTTTACTTCATATTTTAGAGAAGTTTGAATTCGTCAGCAAATCTTTTTATGGCTTATTGTTTGAAGGCTAAAACATAAATCAACCGAAATAAAAAGTGTTTACATAAATCCCCCCATTTGCTTTGTTTCTATTGATATAGAAGCCACTGAAAATTAGCAATTAAGAGAGGCTACATAAAAGTCAGCATATACCATACCAAAACTTTTTGGGCATCCTAAAAAATTTTGTTCCTCTTGCATTTTGACCTAAAACTAAAATAAGACTGTCATAAAGTTCTTTGTGTCAAAATTTTTCACTAAAAAAAAAAAAAACCTTATGCATATTCTATTTAGCTTGCCTTTTCAGATATACAATAGATTTGTTTTAATTGTCATAAAAATTATACACAGTAAAATGCACACTTGGGTTTTGACAAATGTAGGCAGTCATTTAACCCATATCCAATCAAACTACTGAACTCCGCTTTAATTCTCATCCACTCTCCCTGCTCCACACTGAGCCACTATTCTGATTTCTTGCCTCAAAGATTAGTTTTGCCTGCTCTATTACTTCATGTAAGTGGAATCATAAAATATGCATGCTTTATAGCCTGCTTCCTTCGCCCAACATAATGTTTTTGAGATTATCACATATATTATGCAGTATCTTTCTGTTATATAGCATGACATTGTATGAATATTCCATATTGTGGTTATCCAATCTTATGTGAGCATACATTTGTGGTTTCTACTTTTTTCTTTTTCTTTTTTTGCTATTATGAATAAAGCTGTAATAAACATCCTTGTAAAAAGTTCTTATGATAAATGTAATCTTTATTTTATAGCTGGGAAGGTGTGCCGGCTACTGATTTGTATAGCCTCTTGATTTTCAAATTCACAAATGTGGCCTGCCCTGGGAAAATGGATCTGGGCCGTTTAAGTTTCCCTTGTCAATTGGCACGATATGAAACTTTGTCAATAGAGGGCGCCAGAGACACTTTTCAGGAAAAGGGGGGTTGCTCGTAGGTTCCAGTGTGCCTTTCTGCAGGTTTCCGCACTGTGGTCTACTTCTCTAAGCTCTGCCTTCTACTAATACAATGCATGCAGCTTCTTAAGCGTACGACTCCTGCCATGAATGGCAAGCGATGACACCCAGTAACCAGCATCTTGCCTTGGCAGTTTTCCCTGGCAAGTTTTTTTTTTTTTTTTTTTTTTTT
>NW_012141635.1:8843914-8865676 GCF_000956105.1 Propithecus coquereli
GATGGTAGACTAGCTCCAAGGAATAAAGTTCCAGCAAGTTCTGTAGGCACAGAACAACTAAACTTCTCTGCCATCCAGTGAGCTCGAATTGCGTGCCTTCTCTTGAGGAGTGGGGGCCTTTTCCTTGGGTTCTCCAGCTCAGGCTTAGGGTTGTGGCTGCTCCTTAATGTGCTATTCTTGTACTCTTTAGCGTTCTCTTTACTTCTTTAATCTCTAATTTTTGTTATACTTAATTTTATTTTTATTTATTTTTATCTTTTGTAGAGACGGTGTATTGCTATGTTGCCCAGGCTGGTCTCAAACTCTTGGGCTCAAGCTAGCCTCCCTCCTGGGTCTCCAAAAGTGCTGGGATTACAGACTTGAGCCGCCACACCTGGCCTGATTATTTTTATGTTAAACTTTCCCTTTCAAATTGCTCATGGTTCCTCTTTCTGATTGAACCAAGACTGGTAACAGAGTAGAATTGCTGGATCTTATGGTCATTGCATGTTTAACTTTATTAGAAACTGCTGAGCAATTTCCCAAACTGATTATATCATTTTATACTCCCACCAAAAATACAGGCATTTTGTAGATATCCCATTACCTTTTCTACCATTAGATAGTATGTGGTTTTAAAATACTTTAGCTATTCTAATGCGTGTGCAATAGTTGCTGTGGTTTTACTTTGCGATGCTCTGAAGACCAGTAATGATAAACATGTTTTCATGTACTTAGCCATTTCTATGATATCCTTTGTGAAATGACTTTCCAAATCTGTTGCCCATTTTTAAAAACAAGTTATATTATTATAGCTGGTTTATAGAAATCTTTATACAGTCAGGATACAGATCCATTGTCAGGTAAATATATTGCCAGTATTTTCTCCTACTCTGTGTCCTAGTTTTTTATTTCTTAACTTGGTCTTTTGAGGAACCGAAATTTTTAATATTGATGAAGTTAAATTTACAATTTTTTAAATTTTAGTACTATCTAAAATTAACCAAATTATTAATCTGCCTCAAATTGATGTTTGTGCACATTGTATGTAATGGTCTATGTTCATTTTTCCCCATATTACTATCTATTGTTCCAGCACTATGTAATGAAAAGATTTTCCTTTCTCCGTTGAATTGCACTGAAATGTTTTAATTCCTTTTCTTCCATTATTGCCATTGGCTATAACCAGCAGTGCTATGTTGACTAGAAGTCACCAAACAGGACATCCTGCTCTGATCTCAATCTTAGGGTAAAAGAATTCCATATTTTATTAATCAGTGGTTTCTCTTTTTTTATTTCAGAATATTATGGGTGTACAAACACTTTGGTTACATGTATTGCCTTGGCTTCACCCTAATTTTAATGACATATGAATGGCATACAGTAAACAACAAATGATAAATATACAGTGTTATAAATTTCACCATATGTAAACAGCAGTGAGGTCCTCACTACAATCAAGATGGTAAACACATCACCTTCAGAAGTCTCCTGTGTAATACCTCGCTTTTACTCCTCCTGCCTTTAACCAACAAGCAACCAACCAACTGTTGCTGCAGATTAGTTTGTGTTTTCCAGAACTGTGTATAAATGGAATAATACAATATGTTGTCTTTTTTGCCAGGTTTCTCTCACTCGACATAATTATTTATACGTCCATTCACACTGTTGCAATATGTATCAATAATTCACTCAGTTTTATTGCTGACTGATATTCCATTGTATGGATATACCATAATTTTTTATCCAATTATTTGTTGATGGCTATCTGGATTGTTTCCAGTTTTTGCCTATTATAAATAAAGCTGCTATGAACATTCATGTATAAGTTTTTGTGTGGACATGTGCTTTTATTTCTCTTGGGTAAATGCCAAGTATTCAAATAGCTAAGTCTTTGAGTAGGTGTGTACGGAACTTGTAAAGCAACTCCCCAACTTTTTTCCAAAGTGATTATATATTTTATATTCCCACCAGTATATGTAAGAATTCTTTTTGCTCAACATTCCTGCCAACATTGTATGATCAATCTTAGCCATTCTATTAAGTGTGCACTGGTAGTTCCTACTGGTATTAATCTGTATTTCCTTAATGGTGATACTGAGAATCTTTTTACATGCTAATTTGTCATCCATATATTGTCTTTGGTGAATTGTCCATCAAATCTTTTGTCTATTTTTTAAAAAGTGTTTATTCTCCCATTTTTACTTTTTCTGAGCTCAAACATATCCTTTAACACATATGTGATTTGCAAGTGTTTTTCCCAGTCTATGGCATGTATATTAATTCTCTTCACAGTCCCTTTTGAAGAGCAGAAGTTCTTAATGAAGGCCAACTCATCATTTATTTCCTTTGGAAATCGTGATTTAGGTTTTGTGTCTAAGACACCTTTGCACAACTTAAGAATTGTACATTTGCAGATATATTTTGAAATAAGATTCGTTTTCAGTTAATTTTCTATGTAGAGTGAGGTACGGATGAAGGTTCATTTTGGGGCATATGGATATCTGGTTTTTCCAACATCATCAGGTGAAAAGACTACCCTTGTTTCACTTGAAATGCCTGTTGCTTCTTTATCAAAGATCATTGAATCTTCTATCTAGGCCACTAAAACTTTCTCCATATCAGCAATTAAGCTCTTTTGCTTTCTTATTCATGTGCTCATTGAAGCAGAACTTTTAATTTCCCTTAATAATTTTTTCTTTGCATTCACAACTTGGCTGACTGGCACAAGAGGGCTAGTTTTCACTCTATCTCAACTTTCAACATGGTAAACTTAATTATTTCTAGGTTTTGATTAAAAATGTGAGATGTGTGACTTTTCCTTTCACTTGAACACTTAGAAGCTATTGTAGGGCTCTTAATTGTATTAATATTTTTAATGGTTTCTTTCTCACAATCAGAAGTCCTGAGGAAAGGGAGAGAGATGGGAACAGTTGGCTAGTGGAGTAGTCACGACACACACATTTACCAAGCTTACTGTCGTATATGGGTGCAGTTCGTGTTGCCCCAGAGCAGTTGGGATAGTAAAGTTAAAGATCACTAATCACAGATCACTATAAAAGATATAATATTAATGAAAAAGTTTGAAATATTGTGAGAATTACTAAAATGTGACACAGATGTGAAGTGAACCCATGCTGTTTGAAAAGCAGTGCCCATAGACTTGCTCGACGTAAGGTTGCCACAAACTTTCCATTTGTAAAAATCATAATATCTGTGATGTGCAATAAAACAAGGTATGTCTGTTTCCTGTCCTTAGAAGGGCCTGTTCAATTATTTGCCATTGTTTGTTTATCTTTTTCTTTATCAGTTTTATGAATTCTTTTAAAATCTTTTATGACATTCTATTTTAAATATATACATATGCTTGTATGTAGGTACACACACACATATATACTATTGCAAATAGCTTCCCTTAACTTTACAATCAACTTTTGGTCTTTAATATGCACAGCTAATACCACTTACATGAATTTCAGGAAAGTAAAAAGTAAATTCATTATTGAATATAGGTATATATGGTAAACTCCACAAGTAGAAATAAAAGGAATAAAAGATACAAAAGCCAGGATTGCATATCCCTTGAATGGGAAGGTATGGGGCTATAATCACATCTAAATTTCTATCTCTTAGATTATAGTGGATACCTTAATATTCATTCCACTTTTATTCCTTCTACCCTACACATCATAAATATCCTTTCATGTATTTAAAATGTTATATGTATATATAATTTGTAATCTATATAAAATATATTATAGAAACAATTTACATGAAGACAGTGGGGCAATACTTTCAAATTTTGAAGGAAAATTTAAACATAGATTATTATTATGTAGTTAAAACACTATGTAAATGTAAGGATGAAATAAATATTCTGTGAGTGAAAAGTCTTTAGAAGTTCTGTCACAAAAGTTCCATTTTTCAAGGTAGCAATATTAGAAAAAAATTCAGCAAAAAAAATAAATAAATAATTCACATTGGGAATACTGAGCAGTGGGGCTTAAGTGTAAATTAAAAATAGTAAAATTTGTTGCAAAATTAATGCAGTAGAATTTTGTGTATAAAAATGAATAAATATGAATTTCTCAACACTAAGTGAAATAAATTAGAATTTAGAAATATAATGAATTAGTAAAAAAAATATGCAAATTGAATGCCACTAAAACATTGTGTGCTTTTCAAATGTTAACATATATCGTACTAACCATATGCAAGATGGAATCAAAGGGCACATTAAAGTTATTAGTGTGGTATCTGTTGACATGAAAATCAGAGGTGAGATGAAGCATAAAGCTGGTGACAGAGTAACACAGGGACAGAAGTGTCGGCAAGATGTGGAGAAAAGGGAAAACTTATTCATTGTTGGTGAGAATGTAAATTGGTACAGCCATTATGAAGATCAGTGTAAAGGTTCATCAAAAAATTAAAAATGGGCTGGGCGCGGTGGCTCATGCCTGTAATCCTAGCTCTCTGGGAGGCCAAGGCGGGCGGATTGTTTGAGCTCAGGAGTTGGAGACCAGCCTAAGCAAGAGCGAGACCCCATCTGTACTAAAAATAGAAAGAAATTAATTGGACAACTAAAAATATATAGAAAAAAAAATTAGCCGGGCGTGGTGGCGCATGCCTGTAGTCCCAGCTACTCGGGAGGCTGAGGCAGAAGGATCGCTTGAGCCCAGGAGTCTGAGGTTGCTGTGAGCTAGGATGACGCCATGGCACTCTAGCCCGGGCAACAGAGTGAGACTCTGTCTCAAAAAATAAAAAAATTAAAAAAATTAAAAATGGAATTATTAAACAATACAGCAATCCCACTTCTGGGTTCCAGAGAAAATAAAATCACTATCTCAAAGAGATATCTGTACCTGCATATTCGTTGCAGCATTATTCACAGTAGCCAAGATACGGAAATAATATAAATGTCCATCGAAAGATGGGTTGATAAAAATTGTGGGATATATTATACACACACACAGATAACAAATAATATTCAGCCTTAAACAAGAGGAAAATCTTGCTTTTTGCAACGAAATGGATGAACCTGGAAGATATTATACTAACTGAAATAAGCCAGACACAGAAAGACAAATATTGCATGATCTCATTTATGTGTGCTATCTAAATGGGGATGGAGGACAGTGTGTAGTGGGATGGGGGGAGATAAGGAAATGTTTATCAGAGTCAAAGGGTACAAACACAGTTATGAGATGGATAAGCTCTGGAGACCTAATGTACTGCATGGTGACTACAGTTAATAATAATGTGTTGTATTCTTGAAATTTGCCAAGAGAGTAGGAACTAAGTGTTCTTACCACACACACACACACATACACAGGTAACTATGTGAGGTGATGGGTATTTCAATTAGCTTGATTGTGTTAATCATTTAACAATATATATGTATACCAAAACATGTTGTACACCTTGAATATATACAATTGCTATTTGCTAATTATACTTCAATAAAGCTGCAAAAATTGGATATTTAAAGGGTTTAAATGAACACCTAGAGGTTGCCAGACTCTAGACTGAGCAATACTTTTCATGCTCAGGGCTAAGGAGCCACCTAGGAAAAGAGCACAGGCCTCTGTTCAAATGAGATTCACACTCCTCCTGTCTGAGGAGCTGTTTTGACTGTCTGAACTGTTATCCTACTTGATTTTCCTCTATGCAGTGAGGTCATATATCATCAGATTTTGGGAGGAGAGAGTGAAAGTCAGAATTCACAGAAGGCTGCATGTTGATCATTGAGCAGAAGTGGCAGTCATCCATTCCCCAGGATTCAGTCCAGTGTGGTCCTTGGAGAGAGCGACATTTCTTCATCAGTTCAGGATGCTCATACTTGGGGCCTTCTTCATGGGATGTGAGCAGGGAAGTCTCCTGAGACCTTTACTCAGAGGGGCCCTGTGCGTCCAATGACGTTTTCAAATTCTTAATAAAATGCGTGTTTTGCATTTGTGTTTTGGAAATGAACTCCAGTAAGACAAAGGAGCATGATCATGGTTCTTGGAGCCGCAGCTCACCTGACAACTTGTCTCCTGCCTCCTCCCAAGGAAAATGTTCTCTGTGATCTGCTTCTCAGCCCAAGTACCCACCTGGCTTAGTGGCGGCACCACAGCAGTTTCAGCTCTCACCTAGCCATGATCCAGAGGATTGAGTGTTCCCAGAGCGCACGTTGCAATCTCTTGGTGTTCTCCAATTGTCTGTGGGTTGGGGTGGCCTCCTATGGGAAGGGAGATTGATTTTTGTGCCCCTCTTGGGGTCCTAAACTTTTGTTTTACACTGGGCCCTATAAATCATGCAGCTGACTTATAATGTCCCCAAAACAGACACAAGTTGGCAGAAGAGGGAAATCTTCTAGTGCTATGTGGGAAGGAGATGAAATAGCTAGAGATCTCCCCACTCCAGACTAGGAGGCTGGTGAAACGGAGCCCCATTACAGTAGCCACCCTTTGTGGTTCACAAGCTCTGCCAGGCACTGTTAGGTCCAGAGCATAAGAATTCTATAAGGGAAGTACTATCATCTTCATTGTGCTGATGACAAATTAACAAATTATTTAAATTTTCTATTTTGCCATTAGTACAATTGTAAATTTTTCTAAGTTTCTCTTAGAAAAATTTAGAAAAAAGTTTTATAGGGAAGGGAATCTTTGAGTTGAGTAGTTCTTTGCTGGGACTGTTAAGGAAGGATAGTATGATAAATGCCACAGAACATGCCACTGTTTGGCCCATTTTAAAGTCTACATGTATTTTCATTCAGCAAGTATTGAGCTTAGGTGCAGTTCTCAGAAGGAGAAGTAGAGAGAGCAACATGAGATCAGAAGGAACATTAGTCAGAGTCAATGATGGGAAGTATTACGTGCCTTTAGGCAACTAGGGTTCGGTGGATGTTTCTGGCAGGGAAATAAGATGAACAGACCTGCATTTTAATAAAAATCTCTCCCTCGTGGGATGGGGAATGGATCAGTAAGATGTGAGAAGAGGACCAAGGGAATAGCAAATGTAAAGACTAGATGGAGGCAAAAGTGGTTTTACGACAACAGAGAAGAAAAGGGTGCGAAGGTCAGGTGGGTGGAGAAGAAAGAGGACTTACTTAGGTCCTTTAACTGGGCCAAGATGGGGAGTACAGGGCAGAGGATGATCAACAGAGCCTAATGCCTGGGAAACGGAACAGCTGTTTTCATACCATTGGGTCTTGCAATTAGAAGGTGGTGGTGAGTTTTCCCACTGTAGTTTAATGGTACGTTTGAGGTGGAAGCCTTATTTTGTGATTTAGATATAAGTAGAATTTGAAGTTGTAGCCACAGTAAATAGAGCAAATTTAGTTTTATCTAAAGGCAAGACACAGGAAAAAGTGACATGAGAGAGAAACATGTGTATAGGGGACATTTGCAATTTTTTTTAAAGACAGAATTTCCTATCTCATATTCCCAAGGTACGTTTTTTAAAAGTCTTCTGCTGAGGCATTTATTGTGTTTGCCTTGCTAATGACAAATTTAAGTATTTATCTATGACTGTAATCTCAACTAGCTGATGAGCTCTTGGAAGACAGGGATTATATTTTATTCATTACTTTAATGCCCATAGCACGTAGTTTCCAGATGCATAAGAAATGAGAATTCAATAAAATTTAATTCATTAGTATGTAGTATTTCATATTTCAAATGATTCTCAAACATTTTGTCTTGAATAGCAAATCTTGTCAGCAGTAAAATGAAAAATGTCTCCAGTATGTCTTTCTAATGACAGTCACCATTGTAGAGAGCAGTGGTTCTCACAGTGTGGTCCCCAAACCGGCAGCATCAGCATCATCTGGGACATTGTTAGAAATACAGATTCTCCAGCCCCGCACAGACCCACTGAGTAGAAACTCTGGGGCTGGGGCCAACAGCCTGTATATTGACAGGCCCTCCAGGGATTCTTACTTGTCCTAATGATGCAGGGGGTGCCCCAGTGAAGGGAGGAAGGGACCCTGAACTCGCCAAGTGGGTTCTTGGCTTTGCGCGGGAAAGAATTCAAGAGTAGGCCAACTAGCGGCAGAAAGTTTATTGAGTGAGAGACAAACAACAAATCCTACTCCAGAGACAGAGTAGGGGTCCTTTCCCAAGCAGGAGCAGTACCCCTTATGGGAAAAAGGTAATGTTTTTATGTGTTCAAAATCCTGTTAGGAAACAGCCACACATGACCAACATTGTCTTGTGTTCAGGCCATAAAGGTTAATCATAAACAGAAAGGTAAGCACAGTTTGTAAAGTATCTGACTTAGTGATTCATTCATCCTCTGGTAGTCCCAGGCCAGTGGCATGCTGATCACTTCCTTGTTCAGGGCTGTTAGGGTCTGGTATTGGCCAAAATGGCTGCACTCGGGCTCTCTCGACCTTCCTTTTCTGCCTCATCCCTGCATTACTAACATTTGAGAACCATTGATGTAGAGGAACAATTCCTTTGGATTTAACCATATCTGTTTTCACATCTCACTTTTGTCACTTATAAGCCAAGGGCAGTCAGCACGTTATTAGCAATTCCAGAATGTAGTTTCCCTAAGCAAGGAAGCTGGGAATGTCCAGGAGAAATTGTTATGAGAATTGAATGATAGGTGTTTAGCTCACTGTCTGAGAAAATGTCGAAGTTAAGTAAATGCTAATTTTCCCATCCAATATAAAATGTGTTGCTATTATGGAATTATGGTTTCATAGAGGAGCCCGGAAATAGTGAAGTTAAAAAATGTGGGATGGGAATCAATGTAGGCCTAGCACTTCCTCTCACTTGGTTATTGTCCTGGGTATTTTCATCTAGTGTCATCTAGATTTGAATGAAGCTGGTCTCACTTCAATGTCTTTTTTATTTTTAGCATCACTCCTTACCTCTGTGCCAAGAATGAGTACATTAATTGCAAAAACAAACAAAAAATTTCTATAAAGAATTCCAGCTTTTCACTTAGCAGCCTTAAATTCTTTTTCATTTTTAAACTAGGGAGGGGGAAATCATCATATGGTGAATGCTTTAATAGCAAAGTTCTAAAGAAGGAAGATTTCTCATATTTGGGGAAAATAAAGGCGCTAATGCTTGTTTGCCCTATAAAAGCTTTTTATCATCTGTCAGGAATGGAAAGATAAAAGGATCAATCACAAGGAAAGGCATGCATTTTTCAAAGCTTTGTCTCTTACTATTGTTCAGCTTTAGCAAGGGTTTTAAAACAGCTTCCTATAAACAGCATTTATTCATACAGCTCACATTTTCGTACAGCTTTCCCCCCATCCTCTATCTTTAAATGCAAGGTCAGCTCAACACTGTTACGAAGAAAACCCTTCTGAAATCACACCTCCCCCTTTCTTTCACACCTCAAATATATATCTCTGAGCCCTGTTCTTGAATTGACATACATTTAAAAACAATTCAATCATGGATTGATCAGCTGATCCACTGACACACAGACTACAGCTTGCTCTTGCCATTCTCTTTGTTGCTAGTGGTCCTTTGTTTGAATCCTGCAGCATCAGCCCTGACTGCAATAATTGATTGACTGAGCTATGCCACAGGGCACAAAATAACAAAGGAAGAAAAATATGAGTTAGTGAAAGAAGCCCTGAGAAAAGACATAAATAAATGTAGCGTACCCGAATAACGCAGTGCTGGTGGAATCCTACCAGGGCAAAAAAATACAGGTGACAATATCTTTATTTTAGTGTTTGAGAGGTGAATTCAAGGAGATACCTTGTGTTCCAAGGAGGACAAGGCTTCAAATGGCCATTTCCTAAGATCATGGGGAAAACACACACACACATAGATAATGCTGAACCTAAATGGCCATCACACTTTGAGCTCTTTAGATAATGTGGTAATTGCTATTTTAAAGAAGTCTACATAGATAATCGTCAAGTCAATAAGCACAGACTGGCTACATCTCTGCTAACATTTGCTTATAAATTTATTGAGTGAATCTTTCAGAATTCAGCATTTAGCCTTTGCCATGAATTTCAATAGGACCTAATAAAATCCCCACATTCTCTGAGATTTGTATATGCATAAGGAAATCACAGCCTTTTAAAAATCTCAGGGTTGGAAAGGACCTTGGAGATCAGATAATCCTGGTACCCTGTAATGATGTGTTTGGGAAAAGCAAAGGTATTATATCAAGTCCTGTCTATTGCAAACTCACACACAATTAGTAACTTGAGCAGAAGCTCAGCATCTGGGTACATCGATAACAATTCATGTAGCAAGTTCAGAAAAAATGTATTAAATCAGTAAGAAGATCATTTTCAGCTAGGTATCTTTTACAAGAGGGCACACCATTCATATTTTATTAAATTAAGAGATTTCCTTAAAATGTTGTTTACACCTAAGAGGGCTAATTTCTAAAGACTTTTTTCTCTTCCTTCCCTCCTTCTCTTTCTTCCATTTTCCTTTCCTTCCTCCTTTCTTTTCCTCCCTCCTTCCTTCTATAAGCTAAAAACTAGTTAAAACTAATTGCAGAATCATTCTCAGGAATTGTTTAGAAACATACCTAACAAAGCTATTTAGTCAAGAATATGAGGCTGAGGTGAGAGGGTGTAACAGAGGGAATGGCCTGGAAAAAGAATAACAGCAAAAGATGTCTTCTGTCTTCAAAACATCCCCCACTCTTTTGGGGAACTGAGGCCTGCATCCGTGCCGCAGGGGGCTGGGGTGGGGAGGGTGGCCAGGAAGGTCAGGGGAATGTCTTTGTTCTTTGTGTTATAGGAGATAGCTTCATTCCAGGCCCAAAGCCTGGCAGGTGGGCCTCCCAGGTGGGTGGAGGTCATGGCTTTGTCTTCAGCAGACAAGGAATCATAAGAATCCATTAACAAAAATAGCCTGGAACTGAGGGCCCTCCCTTTAAAAGCTCTGTATTTCTGCTTATGGAGAGGAATTTCGATTTTGAGATGATAGAGTCTGCCATTTTCCTACTTTGCTGGCAAAGTTAATAAACTTCTCTTTCCTCATCCTCAGACCCCTTGTTCTCATTCTTCTAATGTGTCCACCTGGACAAGTGCCAAGCTTTCAGTAACAAGAGTGGATTGGAGCTATAGTGCTCTACACAAGAAATTAACAGAATTTGTTACATTCACCAGGGAGATAGGGAAGAAGATCTGAGCAATTGCTCTGAAATAGTTACCTGTGAAGAATTCTCAGAAGCCAGAATGAGTTATACATTTTTATGACCAGTTATATTTTGCTTTTTAAAAATATTTGCTGGGAAATGCTGTAATAAATACCTTTCGGTTTCTTCAGGACTTTAATAAATTATGCTCTTATTAAATGACTTTATGTTAAGTGGAGTTGAATAAAATAAAAATAATAAATAAAAATAAACCTGTATTTCAGCTCTGGATTGACACAGGGAAAAGAGAAAACTCCCAGATAAAGAGAAATGATCAAGATCAAGATTTAAGCAGAAATTAGTTTCTAACTTTTACCTGAAGGATCTCAGAAAATGTCACCCTAAAGAATGACTCTATGGTACAAAGAATATTTTGAATTAAAGGCCATTCAAGATCAAAAACCACTGGAAGGGGCTTTCCCTCTCTCTGCATAAACCAGACTGATCTGATCAAAAGATCAAAGGGCACAGTTGACTTCCCTTCCTCTCCCTATCATCTCTATATATTGCAGAAAAGAAGATCAAGAATGCAAACAGACCTGGCCCAAATTATTTTAAACATAATACTTGTCTCTTAGATTAATTTAATTTGCAAAGAGACTCATTTACAAGTTAACCTGTCTCCTCCATCCATTTGTCCTCCCTAGCAAGATTTGTCACCCTTACACAGAATCACCTGTATACCACGTTGCCCCTCCCCTCCAAAAAGACAGGTATAAAAACATCTGAATTTCACTGGGATATTGGGTAATCACTCTGTGATTCTCTCCACGTGCATAGTAAATAAACCTTTCTCTTATTAATCTGCCTTAATTGTGAGTTGATCTTTCAATGAACTTTCATGGGAAAAGGCAAGTTCCCCTTACCCCTACAGGCTTAAAAAACAAAACAAAACAAAACAAAACAGGCCAAACATTGCGTTATGGGCTTCCATGGATTTTTCTCCTTTATTTTGTGGAAAGCACTGATTTGGAAAGCACTGATTATTTTCCTCATATTCTAAATTGAGGGAGTAGAAGCACAAAGAAAGTTAGTCACTTCCTTAAAGGCATACAACTAATAAATAATGCAAATAGTCTTCGAACTCAAGGAATGAAACATTGATCACAGAAAATAGATGATAGGTAGATAATAGATAAGAGATAGATAGACATTTGTTAAATAAATTTTTTTTCCAAATAAAATATCTGGATTACTCTTACATCAAAATATTAGCATTAATATGTGCTGTAGATACATAATGTGTTTTTAAACATAGCTGTTGAACTATTTCCTCTGTAATGTAACTGCTGTTACATGATTCACACACACTGGGAATAGTGGTTTAATGACTGAATTAATCTTTACAGTTCTGACACATTGTATTGTAAATGCACAGGAAGAAGTGGTAATGAATTTTAAAAATTGTTTGTTTGTTGAAATGAACCAAAGTGTGTAATAGTAGGCTGTGCTGCTTCTTCAATCCTAGTCCATACAACTCCAAATAATTAGGTCTTAATCACACATGTGCCTATCTGCTTTTGTCCTGGAAAGGAATCTCATGTCTTAAATGATGAATTACTGATTATAGAGGAAATAATGGGAATTACTAAGACATTTATTTATTGATCATAGTGGTTCCTAGAAGTGTCTTAGTAAACTAAAGCAAAAAATTTGTTCACAGTCTTTTCCATAAGTTTTGATGTTAATACCTTTTATGTTTCTACTTACACATACTACACACATTAAAAGACTCACCTTTGTAAGAATTTGTGCTCTTTTCTAAAGAAATAGAAATTGTTTCTTTAGAAATATTCTTTAAAAAATTCAGTAAACATGATTTGACCTCAAAGAAATTTTACAAAATAAAATAAGGAATGCAAAATGGTACATACAAGGCAGTCCAATTATTTAAAAAATAAACATATTTAACTTTACTTCTAGCAGAGACGGAATTACAATAACTAGAGTCATCCTCTTTCTTGCTACAACTAAACAATAAGAGAAAATATATGAAACAACAGTTCTCAAGCTATTGGACATCACTCAAAGAAGAGCAGTGATTCCTTAGAGACAGAACACAAACAAGGACATAGCTAAGACTTCCCCATCATAATGCTTCCAGGCTGTGGAGCAGGGCCAGAGCGAGTGGTACCCAGAACTGTTTCCCAGAATCAAAAGACTAAGCTAAGGGTTCAAGAAGCCAAGAGGGCTAGAGTTCACAGGACAGATATGAAAGAGGAGAAAGCTGAATGGAGAGAGAACTCCAGAGATTTGTAAAAGGTTTCATCAAGTATTTACTTGAGTACTTAGCCTTTGGATGTCAGAAAATACCTGAGGTCAAAATGAACTCCATGGAAGGGCTGAGGAAACTCTGACCAAAGCTCACACAAAGCTGAGAACAGTACCTATTCCTCACAGTCAGAGTGGAAAATCATACAATTCGTGGGACATTGATTAGAATACTAAGAAAAGTTGTATCTTCTGAGAGGGGATAATTAGTTCTAGACTAAATGCTTCTTTGGTTTTACCTAAAAAGACCCAAAAGGATCAAACTGTTTTAAATTAAGTATATTAAGAATAAAGCTCTAAAACATTTTGGTGGTTACAGAAATAACCAGTATCCATTAGGGTAAAATTTATAATGATTGGAATCTAACTTAAAAAATTGCGATTACTGTCCAACCAGGTTCATTGGCCACTGCCCAAGAGGAAGCCAATACACTGAGACAGCAGAGAAAGAGTTTAATTCCACATAGCACTAAGTGGAGAGATTGAGAATTTCTCAAATCCACCTCCTGGAGAATTTGGGAGACAAGGTTTTAAAGACAGTTTGGTGGGCCACGGATTAGGCAATTAGGTCTGTTACTGAAAGCTTGGCACTTGTCCTTGAGGCTGCATCAGAAGAAAGAGAACAAATGGTTGGGGAGAAGGAAAGAGAAGTTTATTATTTTGCCAGCTAAGGAGGAAAATGGTAGACTTTCTGGTCTCAAAATTCAAATTCCTGTCCATAAGCAGAAATACAGAGCTTTTAAAGGGAGGGCCCTCAGTTCTATGCCATTGTCATTAACAGATTCTTATTGTCCCATCTCTACTGAAGACAAAGCCTATGACCTCCACCCACCTCGGATGCTGGGAGGTTGTTGCTGCCTATGATGGCTGAGTTATCTACTGTAATGCAAAGAACAAAAGACATTCCTCTGGCCCTCCCAACCACTGCCTGAGGCAGGGGTGCAGGCCAGGCTGTAGTTCCCAAAAAGAGTAGGGGAAGTTTTAGAGAAACAGAAAACATCTTTGCTGGTTTTTTTTGTCCCCAGGCCATTCCCTCTGTTACAGGTTTACTAATTGGCTAGGTTTAGAGCAAAATTATGGAGTGTAGAAATCATATTTCAGTTTCTGGGGTCACAATTCCAGTTAAGTCAGATTGTTGCTATCGGTTGCTGGTCTGGGTGGGTCAGCCAGTCCACTGGAATGCAGGACCTGGAAGATATTTCAGAAATTACCTTTAGGTTTCAAGAAGGTGATGTTATTTATGGAGAGAGTTAAGAATCTTTATGAGGAGGGAGGGCCAGCTATGGGAATCCATAGTAGCAACTATGCAAAATGACTAACTATTATCATTATTTTTAACTAGGCCTGTTCCTTCACAGAGTTTTGAGGCCCTTACCCCAATTCTCACCTTACACCCCTTTATTTATTTGTGTTGTTAGAGCCGGTTCCCCTCGGCCCCAGGAACAGAGAGGCAGAGTCACCGAGGCTGCAAATGGCAAAGGAGTTTATTGGCTAGCTCGAGCTAGGGTCCAAGTCCCAGAGCACAAATGCAGTGGCCTCCCTATGAACCAGGACCCCGCCCTGGGGTAAAAGTGAAGCTTTTATACTTTCTTTTGCACACGACACACCGGTGGCGCACGACACACAGGTTCCACACGACACGCTGACACGCTGGGCACACCATCCCCCCTCCCCCCTTAGTCCATTGGTTCTTTTGAAAGTGGCTGATTGTTTTGACTCCTGATTGGTTGGCTCCAAGCCCCGGGATTTTCAATTTTCGCGCCAGCGCCAGTTGTGGTCCGCGTTTCGATTTCAGGGAAACTGAAACTTAGGCCTATTCCAGGAAATTCAGCTTGTCATGGAGTCACTCCTGCTCTTACTCCTATATTTAACAAACAACTAAAAGCGAGCAAGGTTACAGAAGCAAATGGCATCAGTTAGAATCAACGAGAACACATTTTTCTAATCTCAGACAATTTGTTCCACACAAAACAAAGTACATTCTCCTACTATCAATTCCTGTCTTTCAGTGTAAAGGGTGGTTTCATTACCAGTCATACAAAAAAAGGACAATTAAAAAGATATTATATGTGTATTTCATATGTTCAAAAATATAGAAGATATGTTGGATATATTAGAGACATGAAAATATAAAAGTGTCCCAAATCAAATTTCTAGAGGTACAATCTTTAATATCTGATATTTTAAAAATCCACTGAGTGATATTAATAGATCACAAATTGCAGAAGAAAAATTTATAATTTGAAGACAGCAACGGAAACGATCCATAATGAAACACTCACACAAAGAGTTAAACAACGACAACAATGACAATAACAACAACAGAGCAACGGTGAACTGTGAAACAGCCAAACATATGTGTAATTGGAGTCTTGGGGAAAGCATAATAGGAAGAAAAAAATAGTAGGTCACAATTTTTGACTTTGACAAAAATTGTAAATCTACAGTTCCAAAAACTTCAATGAACCACTGAACCACAAGTACAAGCATTAAAAAGAAAAGCAAGAAAAGTATAAAAGGCATATCAATCAAATTGTTTAGCAGCAGTAATAAATAAAGAGAAACATTTTTTAAAAGGTAGAGGAAAAAAAAGAGACATCACATAAATTAGAAGACAGATAAAAATGGCAGTGGATTTCTATTTGGAAACAGTACAAGCAGTATGTGTAGCACAACCTTTAAAGTATTGAAAGGGAAAAAAATCAACTTAGAATACTTTACCCATCAAAAATATCTTTCCAACATGAAAGGGAATTAAAGACATTTTCAGAAATAAAAAGCTATAAGGATTCATTGCAAACATTCTTGCAAGAAATGTTAAAGTAAGTACTTTAAACAGAAGGAAAATGATAGTGAATAGAAACTAGAGCTTACATAATGAAAGGAAGACCACTAGACATGACAACTATGCAGGTAAATATAGAGATTTTATTTCTTATTATTTTAATTTCTTGAGGAGATAATTGAATGTTTCAAGCAAAGTAATAGCAATGTGTTGTGGAGATTATAACATGTGGAAGTAAAATGATGTCAGCAATAGCACAAAGGCTGAAAAGAGAAAAATGGAAGTATATTGCTGTAAACTTGTTATATGTGTGTAAAGTAACATAATATAAGATCACTTTAATATGCATTCAGATAAGTTATAGATGTACACAATAAATTCTGCAGCAACAACTAAACATTAAGAATTATAGTTAATGAGCCAACAAAAGTGTTAAAAATCAATCATAAAAAACACATAATATAAATATAGGAAAGAAAAGGGAAACAAAGAATAGATGGGGCAAAAAAAAGTAAATAGGAAAGTTTAATTATGTAAAATGAATAAGTTCTAGAGATGTGCTATACAACATAGCACGTATAGTTAACAAAACTGTATTGTGCGCTTAAAAATTTGTTAAGAGGGCAGATCTTATCTAAAGTGTTCCTACCACAAACAGTGGGAGAGAGGAACACAAAGGAACTGTGGCGGTGAAGGACATATCTATTGCCTTGATTGTAGTGATGGTTTCATGGATTGAATCATATACATTAAATATGTGCAGTTTTTGTATATCAATTATACCTCAATAGAGCTGTTAAAAAATAAGTGAGTAAATATTATCTGAACTATGTAAACAAGATTTGAAAGAAGGACACTACATAGAGCAATGTGGAGATGCAATGGTATATGTGCCCCCTTCTAAGATGTAGATTTGTTAAGAGGAAAATGAAGAACAGCTGTGTGGAAATTCATGAACTTGAAGTAGAATTGCACTAAAGAGCAAGAGGAAAGGGAGTCAAGTAGAAGGGATTCATTGCATGAACATACCATAGACTGTCTGATCAGAGAGACAATATGAATAATCTCCAGAAACAGATAAGTAAATTGTCTCAGCCTCAGTTAGAGCAGAGATGGAACACTTCATCTCCGTTTCTGCCACCATGATTCCCTCAATTAAGGGATCATTCAGTGGTGATGTTCAACATTCAGGAAATAGACATCTTTTCATCTCAGTTATTTTTCACTGAAATTTGAAGAAATGCCTATTCTAATTTAGATGAGGTGTAACCATGCTCATGTTGGAGAGGAGAGTAATACGAAGGAAAGAGAAGAGGGAAAACAACTTAGTCGTATGGTTAAGGGACGAGCTATGTGATCTGGAACGAATTTATATATCTATACCTAAAGTTCTTTTTTGTTAAAAAGTGAATAATACTTACCTCATGAGCTTTCCATGAAGATTAAACAAAAATATGTGAAATACTTAGCATAATATCTGGCATATAGTAAATACTTTATAATTGGTAAGCATTAGTTTTAGATTTCAGAAAGAAGACTTCTTCAAACAAAAATATATTTTGCTTTGCTCTGGGTTTTCAAAATTCGGAAGCAAAGTCTAATTATGACAGCTGATATGAAAATCTTGATTAATTACAGGTAATTAAACTGGAGAAGCCAATCATAATGATCTAGCATTTTTTTCTTAATCTTCAAGAAAAAGTTTACCCAGGGAAAATGACAATGATTTTCTGTCATACACCACAAAACATCAGAATATAAAACAACCAGGCTGATCAATGATGTCTTTTTTATTTCCTGTAGCACTATACCCAAAGATTGTCCATACAGATAAGGCCTATTCTCAGATCAAGATAAATTTAGGTGAGAAATGCTGGTTTCTGTTTTCTGATACTTCTACAATAAACTTGCATCAACTGTACAATAAGAAGTTGATTTAAAAGTTAATATAAAAATAAAATGATCTTTAAATAAAAAAGAAAGATGGTAGATATAAACCCAATAATAGCAATAATCATATTAAATGTTAATGTTCTGAACATCCCAATTAAAATGCAGAGATTGTTCGAATAGATTGAAACGCAAAATTTAACTCTGTGTGTTCTATAATAAGCCCAGTTTAAATAAAAACACAAATAGGTGAAAAGTAAAAAGAACAAAAAATACTAGGCTAACACTAACCAAAGAAATATTGGAGTACCTATATTGATATCAGACTATGTACAATTTAGAAGAATATTTCACAGTTTAAAAAAAAGTAATTTCAAAATAGGACACAAGAATCCTAAATGTTTATGCATCAAATAACGCTTCAAAATACATGAAGCAAAAACTCACAGAATGGCAAGGAAAAATAGAAAAATCTGCAAATAAAGTCAAATTTTAATGTCCTTCCCTGTGAAACTGATGAGAGAAATAAAAAGAGAATGAACAAGAATATAATAGACTTGAATAGTACCACAAACCAATTTGTCTTGATGGTTGTTATAGAACACTTCACCCAACAATATAATACACATCCTTTTAAATTCCTTGAAAAAAAGTTACCAAAGTAGACCATATTTAGGTCCAAAAAATGAATCTCAATGGATTTTTAAAAATTCAAATCATACTAAATAAGTTCTCTGAATGTAATAGAATTAAATTAGGAATCAATGACAAAAAGTCCCTGGAAAATCCCCAAATATTTGGAAATCCAATAACACTCTTCTTCATAATCCATGAGTCAAAGGAAAACTCAAAGGGAAGTTAGAAATTCTTTTGAACAGAATAAAATTAAAATATAAGATATTCAAATTTGTGTTATGCAGATAACGTTATACTCTGATGGAAATTAGGAATCAATGACAAAAAGTCCCTGGAAAATCCCCAAATATTTGGAAATCCAATAACACTCTTCTTCATAATCCATGAGTCAAAGGAAAACTCAAAGGGAAGTTAGAAATTATTTTGAACAGAATAAAATTAAAATATAAGATATTCAAATTTGTGTTATGCAGATAACGTTATACTCTGATGGAAATTTATGGCACTAAACATCTATTAGAAGAAAAGGGAGGTCTCAAATAAATGACTTTAGAATCTACCATAGGAATAAGAAAAAGAAGAACAAATGAAACAGAAGTATGCAGTAGAAACAAATTGATAAATTTTGGAGTGAAATTCGATAAAATTGAAAATAAAACACAAACACAAGTAGAGAAACTCGAGAGAGAAGAAGAGAAGAGAAGAGAAGAGAAAAGAAGAGAAGAGAAGAGGAGAACTTTGAGAAGATCAAAAATATTGATCCAGCTGGTCTTATCAAGAAACAAAGTGAATAGACACAAATTATCAATATCAAGAATGAGAGAAGTGATACTGCTACATATTTTACAGACATTAAGTATTAACATTATAATACAGGAATATTATGAAAACATTTATCCAAGTGTAAATAAAATTTTTCATAAAATGGAGACATTTCATGAAGGACACAAACTACTATCCCTCGCTCAACAAGAAATTAATAACCTGAATAGTACTATGTGTACAAGAAACATTTAGTTTATAGTTAAAACCCTTTAAAAAGCAAACAAAGACACCTCTTTGTTCAAATGACTTCACTAGTGAATTTTACCAAAACAATGCAAGTTCTATCCATATTTTCGCAAAAAAATTCAAAAGGAAGAAATATAATACTATTCATTTCATGAGGCTTGTATTAGTCTGATACCAAAATCATATGGAGATATTCCAAGAAAAGAAATGTATATAGACCAATATTCCTCGTGAGCATAGATGCAAAAAGTCTTTAAACATCTTTAGCTAATAAAATTCAACAATATTTAAAAATGATAATACATCAAAACCAAATGGAATTTGCAGCAAGGATACAAGTTTGCTTTATCATTTGATAATAAATCAATGTAATTTACTGTATTAAAAAATTTAAAAAAAACATAGGATCATTTCAACAGATGTGCAAAAGCATCTGACAAAAAAAAAACAAACTAAATTAAAATAAAGAAAAACCCCTCATGATAAAAAATAAAACAACCCTGTCAGCAAACTAGGAATACAAGGAATTTCTCAAAGTTCTAAAGGGTGTCTCCCTAAAACCCTACTGCTAACCTCATATTTAATGAGGAAGCACTAATTGCTTTCCTCCTAAAGTTAGGTATAAGGTATCTACTCTCCCCACTTGTTTTCAACATTGTAGTACAGCTTCAAGTCAGTGCAATAAAACAAGAAAAATAAATAAAATACATTTATATCAGAAAAAGGAAGTAAACTTATCTTTATTTGCAAAGATGATAATCATTTATGCAGAAAAATCATATGGAATCTGCTAAAGTGCAGCTAGACCTAATAAGTGAATTTAGCAAGGTTGCATAATACAAGAAAAATATACAAAAAAAAACCCCTATTTGTAGTCATGATAGGTGTAGAGAGTTGGACATTGAGATAAAACAAAGTATCATACATAATAGTGGACCACTTACCTTATAAAGGACTTGTATCCAGAATACAAAAAAAAATACTGATTCAAATATATAAAAACTCAATAATAAAAAAACCTCAAAAACAGAAAAAAGGTTTGAACTCACATACTACAGATAAACAAATAGCATATAAGTGTATGAAACAATGCTCAACATCATTAGTCATTTGGGAAACACAAATTGCAAATTAAAATCACAATAATAAACCACTACCTGCCTATTAGAAAATCCAAAATTAAAAAGACTGATGAAATTGTGACAGAAAGTAATCAGCAGTTGGCTGTGCATAGGTAGGCAAGGGAGCAAAGGGAGTGAGGTACTACAAAGAACATGAGGAAACTCTGGAGGATATAGACATGTTTATTATTAATATCTTGACCATAGTTTGATAGTTTCATGGGTGTATACATATGTCAAAACTTACCACATTGTATACTCTAAATATATCCAGAATGAATTCAGAGATAGCTTCCAGAATTAGATGGAAAGATATAAAACATATATGTTTGATTTAGCACCATCACTAAAATTTTCACAATGAGAAACTAAGAAAAAGTTTTATTACCTTAGTAACGATGATCAATTTGTAATCCAGGAAACTATCAGGATTTAGTGTATGTAAGTGGATATACCTCTGTGTGTGTGTGTGTGTGTGTGTGTGTATTCATGTTAGGCACAAATGATTAAACATTGAAATACAATGAAATATCATACATCATAACAAATCAGGTAAGTGACATACATTGATACATGTCTATTTTTATATATATCCATGTGACATAATTTTTCTATTTTTGAAATAGGTTTAAGTATAAATTCTATCTCACAAGATTGTTATGAAAATGAAATGAGTTAATGGACTTAAAGTATTCACAATACTATCTAACCCAACGTAAGTAAGTCCTTAAATGCTAGACGTTATTCCTGGTCAGAATACATTTCTTTATGTATTCATAATGATTTTTGAAATATTTTCAATAAGCATTTTAAATAAATTTTTATCTTCCCCCTCAATCCAGCAATGCCCATTTGTTCAATAGTCATTTTAATATCTGTTTCGCAAAATTAGTATTTTAACACGATAAATGTACCTAAATAACCTGAAGAATATATGTTTTATGCTATCTA
>NW_012141635.1:8866496-8867966 GCF_000956105.1 Propithecus coquereli
AAACTATAGAAGTTAGAATTGGTTAGGTAGGATAAAAGAGGCAAATGTAAATTGTTATATGTGAACTTGGTCAATGCAAATTTTGCAAGCTGTACATAAATTTTATGGACCTAAATGATTTTTGAAAACTATTTCCATGGCTGTTTATGTCTCATGTGGAAATCTAAATGGGATCTTACAGGAACTGGATTAAAGAATTTAGCTGTTGTCAAATATTGCTGGTCTCTGCTTTTTAATTTTTCTTCCCCTCAGAGTTCTCTTGCCTTTAATACATGCTTAGACTTAGTAGGTCAAAAGTGGAACTCTCTAGCTAATATTTTTTCTTCCTATTGTGCAAAGGAATTCTTCTTTAATGCTTACATGGTTGAGTTTTGCTGTAAAATGCTGTGCACTACAGTTTTGCTTTGAAATGAATGATCTTCTTTTTTGTTTCAAGGTAAACAATTTTCTGCAGTGTTTTGTTGCACATTGTTAGGAGTCATCCTATTGCTTAGATGTAGAGGGAATTTTTTAAAAAAGTCTCTGCTGTGAACAACTAACTGATCATCAATGCTTCCTTTTTCTTCTTTTTCCTTTTGTGTTGGTCTTAGTCCTTGTCTGTCCTCTGACACATCAGGATATGACTAGCTGGTACTGCTCACCGTGGAAGCAGTTTAATCTTTGTTAGAAAAGTACTCTGTTTTTCAGAAGTCACATAAACATCTTAGGAAGAATGGTTGATTAAATTGTTTTTGCCAGCAGTTACACTTATCTGACCACAAATTTTCTTTCTGCAGGATTTGGAACTTTTCGTCTTCTTTCACTTTAGAGGGGATAAATCAGGCTCAATTTCTCCCTATATGTGCATGCTTTGTTCTTTAAACATTTTTCATAGAAAGAGTAATTTCCAGTTGTTCCAAACTTATCTGCCAGCATGAAAGCCTACTATTGTTTAGCATTTCAAGCAGGGGAGAAAATACTTTTTAAACTTCCAATCAGAGCTTTGTCTTCTAGACAATGAATAAATGGTTGTATTTCATAAATGGCATTTCACCTCATTGTCTGTATCATTTCTTCCATGAAACTAGACTCCGTGTACATATTAAAGCTGGATGAAAGATTTGCCAAGACGTTGGTATGCACCAGCTGAAAAAGGAAGTGCTGCCTTGCTGACAGCCTAGTCTACTTTACTTCACTTTTCCTGCAACTGGAGAAAATAATGACGACTGATGTTCTTTAGGACTGCCTTTAAAGACAATGAGGGAGATTTCTGTGACAATGGGTGGCCTCCAAATAAAAGGCAGGGATAGAACCAGAGGCATACAAAATACTGTGTTTGTTGGGGCAATGAGGGGTAAAGCAGGGAGAAAAATAAAAAGAACTTTTCATTATTATAAATACTGTGAAAATCAGTGTGTTTTGGTTCATTTATGTGAATGGATAATTTGGAAGAGATTGTACTTCTCTAAGTATTAAGATATTTTATATATT
>NW_012141635.1:8870281-8873430 GCF_000956105.1 Propithecus coquereli
ATAATTGTAGATTCATATCCAGTTATAAGAAATAATACAAAGAAATTCCATGTATCCATTACCCAGTTACTCCTATATTAATATCTTGCAAACCTTTAGTAGAATATCACAACTAGAATATTGACATTGATGCAATCAACATACAGAACATTTCCAGACCTACAATGACCCCTCCTGTTGCCCTTACATAGTCACAACCCTTCCCTCACCTTAACCATTGACAATCACTAATTTGTTCTCTATCTCTACAAATTTGTCATTTCAAAAATGTTATATAAATGGATTCTTACAGTGTGGGATACCTTTTGGGGTGGACTTTTTTCACTGAGCATAATTCTCTGGAGATTTATCCAGGGTGTTACATGAGCATAAGTTAATGATCAGCAATGAAATGGCTGGTCCATATGATAATTTCATGCTTAATTTTTAAGTAACTGCCAAACTCTTTTTCAGAGTGACTGTACTCTTTTACATCTGCACCAAAAAAAAATACAAGTGATACAATTTCTCTGCACCCTTACTAGCATTTGGTGCTGTCACTGTTGTTTATTTTAGTCATTCTGATAGATGTACAGTCATATCTCATTTGTGGGTTTAGTTTATATTTCTTTAATAGCTAATAATGTTAAACATCTTTTTATGTGCTTGTTTGCAACTGGTATATTCTATTTGGTGAAATACTATTCACATATTTCGTCCTTTTTCTAACGGATGTCTTTATGTTGTTGTTGTTGTTGTTGTTGTTATGGTTAACGTTTGAAAGTCCTTTATGTACTCTAGACAATAGTCTTATTTTAGATACATGGTTTGCATATATTTTCTCCTTCTCTGTAGCATATCTTTTCATGCTCCTTACAGGGTCTTTTGTGGAGCAAAAGGTTTTAATTTTAACAAAGTCCAATTTATCAATTTCATTTTTATTTTATGAGTCATGCTTTTGGTTCATAAAAACATGGACCAAAGAACTCTAAGAACTTTGCCTAATCCTAGATCTCAACAAATTTCCACTAGTTCTATTTGTGTGACATTTAAGTGTATGATCCATTTTGAGTTAATTTTGTATGAGATTTGAAGTTTATATCTAGGTCCCTTTTTTTTTTTCCTGAAGAAGCCAAATATTCCAACATCATTTGTTGGAAAGATTATCCTTCCTACATTGTATTGATTTTGTAATTTTGTCAAATATCAGTTGAGCATATTACTGTTAGTCTTATTTCTGGGTTCTCTATTCTGTTCCATTAATCTATGTGTCTTTTCCACCAATAACACACAACCTTGAGTATTGCAGCTATATAATGTTTTGAAATTGAATATATTACTCCCTTTAGTATTAATTTTCAAATTTTTTAACTATCCTAATTCTTTTGCCTTTCCATATACGGTTGATCCCTAAACAACACAGGTTTAAATTATGTGGTTTCACTTACATGTGAATTTGTTTCCAATAAAACACCAAATGTCCCTGCCTCTCTTGCCTCCTTTTCCACATCCTCCACCTCTGTCACCTCTGCCACCCCTGAGACAGAAAGACCAATTCCTACACTTTCGCCTCCTCCTCAGGCAACACAATGTGAAGATAACAAGCATGAAGACTTTTATGATGATCCACTTTTACCTAATGAATTTTAAATATATTTTGTCTTCCTTATGATTTTCTTAATAATATTTTCTTTTCTCTACTTTACTTTATTGTAAAATACTATATCTAATGCACATAACATGCAAAATATGTATTAATAGACTATGTTATTGGTAAGGCTCCTGGTCAATAGTAGCTTATTAGTAGTTAAGTTTTGGGGTAGTCAAAATTATATGTGGCATTTTAACTGCACGGGGGTAAGCGCTCTTAATCCTGCATTGTGCAAGGGTCAACCGTACATTTTAGAATAATTGCATCTATAACAACAAAACGTCTTGCTTGGATTTTAATAGGAATCTTGTGAAAACATGTATATCTTTATGTAGAGTGGACATACTTACTATGTTGAATTTCCAATCCTTAAACATGGTATCTCTCTTCATTTATTTAGGTCTCTTTTGATTTATTTTATCAGTGTTCTCTAGTTTTAGCATACAAGTTCTATACATTTTTTTTTAGATCTATACCTTTATTTTGAGAGATTATAAATGGCTTTGTACTTTTAATTTTGATGTTTCAATGTTCATTGCTAATATATAGATGCATAACCAATTTTTGTACATTGATCTTGCATCCTGAAACATTGCTGAACTCACTTATTAGTTCTAGAATTTTTTTTCTTAGATTTCTTAGAAATTTCTACATAGACAATCATTTCATCGACAAATAGGGACAAATTTTTTTCTGATTCATATGCCTTTCTTTTTCTTCTGTTACTTTATTGCAAAAACTTTCAATACTATGATGAATAAGATTGGTGACAGTGGACATCCTTGCTGTATTTCTATTCTTAAGGGGAACACATTCAGCCTTTCTTCTTTAAACATTTTGTAATATACTTCAGTAAACCATGTGGGCCTGGAAATTACTCTTCCTAGAGATTTTAAATTGTTAATAGTTGTCTTTAATAGTCATAGATGTATTCAAATTATTTTTTTCATATTTAGTGAATTTGGCTGTGCATTCAAGAAATGGATCTATTGCATTAAGTTGTCCTATTTACTTGTTTATTTAGATAGGGTCTCATTCTGTCATCTGCCACATGGCTAGAGTGCAATGGATTCATCATAGCTTATCGTAACCTCAAACTCCTGGGCTTGAGTGATCCTCCTGCCTCAGCCTCCCAAGTAGCTGGGACTACAGGTACATACCACCATTCCCAACTAAAAGTTGTCCAATTTATGTGTGTAGATTATCTTATAGTACTGCCTTATTTTCCTTTTGATGTCTGCAGAGACTATAGTGATATGCCACTTTCTCATTTTGGTAATTGAGATCTTCCTTTGAGATCTTTTTGGTGCCTGGTATGACAAGTGATTTTCTATTAAAACCTGGACATGTGGAGTATTTTGTAATTAGAATCTTAGTCTTATTAAATCTTTATTTTATTTGGCATTCTCTGACTTTAGTCTTGTAGAGGAAGGGGAGGTTCACTTCATTATATCCGGAATGGGATAGAAATGCACATTTCACAGCTGACCTTTGTTAATGTTAGATATGGGGAGGGTTC
>NW_012141635.1:8873480-8875849 GCF_000956105.1 Propithecus coquereli
CTATTTTGAGGACAATTTTATAGAGCAGATCAATTAGTTTCCTGTACATGTGAAACTGCCCTTACAAACTGATAAAGGGGTGCAAGGCAAGAACTGCAGTAAGGGCCTAGCTAAAAATAATGGTAGTAACTAGTCACTGTCCCCCTGTTTGCTTCTCTATAATGGCCACTCTGGAGGCACATAGCTGGTGGTCATAAAGATTCTTAGCTTTCTCCATAGCCAACATCACCTTTGTAAAACCTAGGGGTAGTATCTGAGATATCTTCCAGGTTCTGCATTCCAGTGGAAAGGCTAACCCACTCAGACCAGTGGCCCATACCAAGGAACTCACTCAACTGGTCTTGTGACCCCCACCCAAGAACCTGGTCAGCAAAGAAGACAATTTCTACAACCCTATGGTTTCCCCCACAAACCCATTCAAATAGCAGACTCAATTGCCTATGCCAAACTGTCTTTTAAAACCCTGTCTCCCCAAAATCTCGGGGAGGTGGATGGCTTTGAGAAATTCCTACCATCTCCCTGCCTAGCGCTATGCGGAATTAAAACTCTGCGGTAAACCCTGCTGTCTCCGTGTATTGGCTTCCTCTTGGGCAGTGGGCAAATGAACCTGGTGGAGCAGCAACATGTGATTAGAGATTGCTCAGCAAACTATAATGATATTTTAGATACATATATACATGGCTTGAGCATTGAAGGTGAATAGCTAACATTTGGAAGCTGAAAGTAAAAAAAAATCTGAAATATTATTGAAAGTGGAGAAAACTTCATATAGTTGTATAATATTTAAATTATTCTGACTAATACAGTGAATAAAACTTTATACAAAAATAAGAAAATTAAGCATTTTATTAGAAATTCCTGAATTCAAATTTCTTGTTGACTAATCACCCTAAAATGATTTAAAACAGCACTTCATGATAAAATGTTGGGCTAGAGACCATGGAAAGGGGACATTGAAGAAAACATGTTTAATTATTTATAATTGATAAATTGTTCATTTAAAAGGATTTAAACATTTACAATGAGAAATATGTTACCAAATGTGTGAGCAAATATTACTCTATTCTGTTTTTAATATTCAATATGTTTAATGTTCTCTGTTCAATATGCTTAACCAGCAAATAACCATAACAATTTGATGTATAAAACAACCATCTTTAAATACACATTTGATTCAACACTACCATAAAGATTTTTTGCCAAAGACAGATTTTTTTCATGATGACAAAATAAATTCTTGTTGTAGCCAAGCGCTTACATTTGCTTTGCCTTGTGTAGACCTCTATAATATTCTTTTAGATAAATGCTTTCTGTCAAAATGTCAGTTTTGTTTTTCTTTTGTGAAAGCCACTTTGAAACAAAAATGAGTTAGATTTTGTTTTTTTGGAACATGTGAAAAAGTTATTTCTTCATTTCTCCCACTTGGTATTCCCTGCCAGTTTCATTTTTTTTTTTTTTTAAGTTTTAACTATGTTTTTGCACAATTTCTTTTTTGAGCAAAATTCTTTATAACTCTAGCTGCCTCCCAAGCCTCTCCATTACTGATTACTATTTGTTTTAATCACGTATATTCGTTCAGCACCAGCCATTTCCAGTCAGTGAGTTGTTGGTAATGTGCTTTTGCAGACTATGAGAATGCTATCACTTTTATTAGCTATAACTAAAAATTAGCTACCACTATAAACAATAGCAATAGCTAATTTACAAGAAGCCCCATGAAATAGCAAAGTCCCTTTTTCCTACTCCAATACTTAGAAAAAAATCATGTTTTATGTCTGTAATATTAGTAAATGAAACAGGGCTAACAGCTAAACTTGCTATAAATAAATTAGGAAATGGAAAAAAAAAAGTGTTTTCACCCCTGTAGGAGAAAGAGAAGAACAATATAGCTTCACATTTTCAACCTTACCCTCTTCTTCTATCAAATATCAAGAGGTCATTTGGGGTTCTGTCACTTTATTTTTGGGAACTCTTCTGAAAGTTCAGGTACAAAGTTAAAAGGGATATTAAATAATACTGGGGCTGTGATTATCTCCTACCCAATTAAATATAAATAGCATATAAATCAGATACATGTTTTCATGGATGATGATTGAAAGAATGTGTTGTAAAGAATTTTTCATTGTAACCAAATTAGCAAAGTCTTTTACTATGGACTATGATATGATATAAATTTAGTTTATTACAGAGTAAACTAAACTACTTCTAGCAATATTCATCAGATTAAAAACCTTTAGAAATTCTGCAAAATTATATTTTTATTAATCCTGAGTTGTATGATGAATACTTTTTATCTAACCATGAGTGTTTCTTTTATGGAAATCAAACCATTTTTATTTATAATTCAGCCTTTAAAGGCCATCGTTTGT
>NW_012141635.1:8879574-8910008 GCF_000956105.1 Propithecus coquereli
ATGGATCAATTTCCTTTGTGAGAAATGCAGACACCAGTTGAGTCTCTTGCATCCAGTTTATTGCAAAATTAGCCACATCAAATTCAATAGGAAAATTGGAGACACTTTCTCACAATAGTCACCACCCCTGGCATACTACCATATAATCAGGAGGAAGCCTCCAGCTCTCAGCATCTCTCCAAGGAGGAAAAAAGTTGGACTGTTCATCCAATGTTCCAACGTTTCCTTATGTTTCCTGAGAGTTTAGCTTCTATATTGCTTTTCTTGGTCCTCTGATGTGATCCAGCAGTTTTTAGACCTCTGGGGGCTACTAGCAGCTCAAAAAGCAGCAGTTTGAACTACAATGTACCACTCACTAAAGCTTCTCTCCCTGTCTCAGTGCAGAGACAGAGACAGAGAGAGAGAAAGAAAAAAGGGAGGAAGAAAAAGAAAAACAAACAGCTCCCGATTTATCTGTGGGGAGAAAAAGAATTTGACCTCACATCAAACATTTCAACTTTCCCAAGTGTCACCTAAGAGATTGGCTTCTGTCTCGCCTATCTTGGAGCACTAATGGGACCAGGCATACTAATAACAAAAGCAGTGGTTATAACTAGCACAAAGGTTTGAGAGATACTCAGAAGCTTTGGCTGGATTGAGTGGTGAAGGTCTCCTTCTGTGTGGGGCCAATCCATGGAGATTAGAAGAGGTGGAGATTTTTCTAATACATGGATATCAACACAAACAGTCAAGGAAAATGAAGAAATAAGGGGACACAATCTAAACAAAGGAACAAGATAAAACTCTAGAAACTTGACCCTAATGAAATGAAGATATACAAATTTCCTAACAGAAAATTCAAAATGGCCATTATAAAAATGCTAACAGCTCAGGAGAATAATGCATGACCAAAATGAGGAACTTAACAATGAGATAGAAAATCTAAAAAAAAAAAAATAACTAAACAGAATTATTGGAGCTGAAGAATATATAATAACTGAATTGAAAACTTAATAAAATGTTCAACAGCAGACTAGAGCAAACAGAAGAAAGAAGCAGTAAACTCAAAGACAGATCATATGCAAGTACCCATTCAGATGAGTGAAAAGAAAAAGAATGAGAAAGAGTGAAGAAAGCTTTAGGGACTTATGGGACATCATCAATTGGATCAGTATATACATTATGGAGGTTTCAGAAAGAGAAAAAAGAAAAAAGAATCAAAAAGTTCATTCAAAGAAGTAGTGGCTAAAAACATCCCCAAAATGGGAAAGAAAATGGACATGCAGATTCAGGAAGCACAAAGGACTATAAGTAAGATGAATCCAAAGAAATTCATATTGAAACACATTATATTTGAACTGTCAAAAGTCAAAACAGAGAATTTTAAAAGCAACAGATAAAAGTAACTTCATGTACAAGAGGACCACCATAAGGCTATAAGCAGATTTTTCAGCAGAAATTTTGCAAACCAGAAGGAAGTGGGATGATGTATTCAAAGGTGCTAAAAGAAAAAGAAAAAAAAAAAACCTGTCAACTAAGAATACTACACCTAGCAAAATGGCCCTTCAAAAATAAAGGAGAGATAGAGACTTTCCTAGACAAACAAAAGCTGGAGGAGTTTGTCACCACTAAGCCTGCCTTATAAGAAATGCAGTTTTTTATAGAAACTGAAAAAATCCTAAAATTCATATAAATTCACAAAGGATCCTAAATAACCAAAACAACGATAAAGAATGAGAAAGAATGAAGAAAACTTTAGGGACTTGTGGAACAACATCAAGTGGACCAATATATGCATAATGGAGGTCCCAGAGGAAGAGAAGAAAGAGAAAGAATCAGAAAGAAACAGAGGTTGAAAAATTCCCACAAGTGAGGAAGAAAATGGACATCCAAATTCAGGGAGCCCGAAGGACCACAAATAAGAATCTAGCAAAGAGTCTAAAAATAGACACATATACAAATGTTTGAAGAATAGAGAGTAGAAATAAACCTAAACATATATGATCAACTGATTTTCAACATAGGTACCAAGAATACACAATTTGGAAAGGATAATCTCTAAAAAATGGTGTTAAAAAATTGGATATTCACATACAAAGAATAAAATTGGACCTTTATCTTACACTGTATGCAAAAAATCAACTCAAAATTTATTAAATAATTCAACATAAAACCTGAAACTATAAAATTCCTGGAATAAAAGCACAGGGATAAATTTGTATGATATGGATCTTGATAATGATTTCTTGACTATGACACCTAAATTATAGACAATAAAATCAAAAGTAGACAAGTGTGACTACATCAAACTAAAATGTTGTGCACAGCAAAGGAAACAATCAACATAGTAAAAAATGAAACCTATAGAATGGAAGAAAATATTTGCAGACCATATGTCTGATAGGAAGTTAGTATCTAAGATCTATAAGAATATCCTACAACGCAATATGAAAATATTAATAGAAAAATTAAAAATGGTCTAAGGACTTGAATAGTCTCTTCCCAAAGAAATACAAATGGCCAATAAGTGTGTGAAAAAATGCTTTATATCACTAATCATTAGGGAATTGTAAATCAAAACCACAATGGGATAGCCCCTCACACCTGTTAAATTGGCTATTATTGTATGACAAAAGAAGGCAACAAGCGATGGTGAAGTTTTGGAGAAATTAGAACCTTTATACACTGTTGGAATGAGAATACAAAATGGTACAGATGCTGGTTTATGTGGTAGAACAATCTTCTGGATACATATGCAAAAGAACTTAAATTTGGATCTCAAAGAGATACTAGCATTCTCATATATATTGCAACACTATTCACAATAACCAAGATCTGGAAACAACTTGAATGTCCATTGATGGATGAATGGATAAAGAAAACGTGGTACATACATATGATGTAATATTATTCAGCCTTGAAAAAAAAGGAAACCCTGAAAAACGTGACAAGATGGCTGGTCATTAAGGATATTATAAGAAGTGAAATAATATAGTTAAAGAAGGTCAAATACTACAGGATTACACCTATATGAGGTATCTAAATAGTCAAACTATAGAAGCACAGAGGAAAATGGTGGTTGCCAAGGGGTTGGGCCAGAGGAAATGGGAGTTGCTAATCAATAGTTATAGTTCAGTTATACAAGATAAATAAATTCTGGAGATCTACCATATATAGTCAATAATACTGGATTAGATTGTGCCTATAGTTAATAATACTGTATTGTACACTTAAAAATCCATTAAGAGAGTAGATCTCATGTTAAGTGTTCTTATCACAATAAAAATAAAATAAATAAAAAGAAGGAGGAGGAAAAGGAAGAGAAGAAGAAAACAGATCCAAGTGGCAGATTGAGAGACTTATGCACTTAATATTATTTTCAAATGTGGGTTGAGTGGTCAGAATGCATGGAAAAGAAGCAACAACCAAAAAATAATAGCAATCACAATTGAAAAGTTTAAAGAGTTGAAGAAAAATTGGAAATTTGAGACTTAAGATTTTGCCAAGAACTAAGAAAAAATAATATGACATTAGTAAAATTTCTAAATTTTGAAATTTTCAAAGAATATGTTAAGACAAGAAAAATGTGAGGTATGAAAGTAAAGAGTGGAATTAAATTCTATTCATTATAGATAATATGATTTTCTACTTAAGAACTCCAAGGGAATTAATTCCAAAAATACTTAATTAAGATAATTCAGTTAAATGATCAGTTTCAAAATACTTAGAAAATTAAATATCACTTATATAATAACAATGATAATATTTACTTCTCACCGTGTGCCAGGATGTTGTGAAGGACTTTACATGGATTATCTCACAACAGCATTATGAGGTAGTTGTTATTATTATTATTTCTAATTTTGCATTGCAGATTTGTTTTCACTTTACAGATGAGTAAATCATGGCATATAAGTATCCTGTTCAAGTTCACATGTTGGTGGTAAGTAGCACATTAATAGTACATAAACATTTTTTCTTTCCTCCTAGAAACAAGATTAAAATCCACTACGATTCTGAGTCATCTGCATAAAAATAGATTTTATTTGAAAAAATGGTATTACAGGAATTGGAGATCAAGAGGAGGGACAGGAACTAGGCTTAGACAGGAGATGTGGAACCCAGCAAAGGTCTTCAGAAGCCCCATGAGTCTTCCCCTCCCAAAATCGGCAAGGGAGCATAGATTGATCCAGCTTGAGCCAAGTGCCTCCTCTTGTGTTGGTGGCAGGGATGGGGAAGTGAGGTAGAAGTTGGATGATTAAAAAGCCTCAAACAAATACACAGAGTTGGGCCAGCAGAGTTCTGAAAGGGAAAGAGTACAAGGAAACATAAACTATGTATACATTTGAGACCTGGACTCTTTGAAGGGGAAGGAGGGAAGAGTTAGGCAATAGCTGGCAGTGTAAATCCATTCCCACAATAACAAATGGATTGATTTCCTGCTGGAACCCGAACATCTTATCTGCTTTAAAGATTACTTGAGGGCACCTTGAAGAGTCTTATGTTGGTAACATTCTATCTAGGATTCATTCTAAGTGGCTTTTACTCTTTCTATCTTGAATAAAATCAAAGAGATGACCCTGAATGAAGTATACTCAAGAGAGCTTGAGAGAGCCAAATATTGTTTTTCACTCAAACTAGAGACTTTTGAAAGTACACGTCTTACAGTTCCACCAGTCATTGCACAGAAGTTTCAATTTTATGAACAGAATTGGATGCCTAATTAATAGCTGCTAGTTTAGTTTTATGTGTTTTATTGCTGATGGGATGCCTTTTCTTTGAATCCTTTCGATGTTTATATCAAAAGCTCTTAAGAAAGACCTTGACTAGTTATATTTTTATAGATATTATAGAAATTTAAAAACAAACATCTGAAATAAATGTTTTTCATAAACCAGAATTTCTGAACATTGGCATTTTTTTATATTTGGGGATAGATACTTCTTTGTTTGGCATATGGGGACTGTCCTGTCCGTGGTAGGATAGTTACCTGAATCTCTGGGCTCTACTCATTAGACACTAGTGGCACCACTAGAACTTCAACAATCAAAAATATCTCAAGACATTGTCAGATGTTTTCTGAAGGGCAAAAAGCCCCAAGTTGAGAACCACCATTGTAAATAAGGGAGGGAATTCTTGACAACAGAATTAACGGAACACTTTAAATACACATTGCAAAAAATTGGTTAGTGGTAAGATTAAAAGGACAAGTTCTGCTGATCTCAGAAGGGCTAACTGCAGTGTTCTGAGGGAACTTGGCCTGCCTACTTTTTGATTAGAAAACCACCCTAGGAAGTGCTTCCCAACGGTGAATGCACAATTAGAATAATCTGTGGGATGTAAAAAAAAAAAAAATACTTATTCTTAAACTACAATCTAGATAATTCATATTAACAATTTTGGTGGTGGATCTAGACACTTTTATTTGTGAGAAGTTCCCCCAAAGGATTCTAATATATTGCAATTTAATATGCGCTGATCGAAAGTAACTATCCTTGAAAATCCACCAGAATCAAGCCCAGAAATGTATGCAGAGTACACCGCCCCTGGATTCCTGTTTGAGTATTCACAAGAATTGTATCATACACAGGAGGTACAGAGACAAAATGCCTCAGGGCACTGCTCCAGTGATTTACAGCACTAGAAATCCATATCCTAACTGGTTGATCATTAGAACAAACTGAATAAAGGAAATATACAAATTAAGGTATTCTCTGATGAACTGGTAATCATAATATTGATAAAGTCCTATATATCAATATTGCATCTATAGGTTTATGCATTCAGACATTGTACTAGTTTACTAGAAAGCTAGATCTTACATTTTTAGCATTATACAAGAAATCCTTGGGCAAATTTCAACTAATTGTTGGTCTACAATGCTACACAAATGGTCCTGGATTTAATAGTAGATTTGATTCACTGTCCATCTGCTTCTGGGCCATAGGTCTAACTTCACCATATGTTTGGAATCAATTTTGATCATAGGAGGACTTAAAATAATCAAGCAAATATATGAACTTCAGACCAATATACAAGGTACTAAAAATCAGCCAAAAATATTAAGATTGGGGATGTACTTGGTAAGAACTTTCCAAATAATTCATCTTTCAATGATTTATTGATTGGAGGATACTCACAGGAGACAGGGAATGAGGAAAGCAGTATGTGGCAGAGGGAAAAAATAATGAAACAAGAATGTGGTCTCAGCTGGAGACTAGCTTTAGTCACATCCTATATGGAACACTCATTTACAGGGCAGAGATAGCTCCACCTTGAGGCAAAGGAGACCACCTTTTAGACTCCCTGCCAGTTAATCATTAGTAATTCACTGGGGAGGGAAAAGAGTCCTGAGATTCTGTTTGGTTGGGTGCAATTCTTTGGGAAAAAGGTATCTGATTTGTTGTCAGCCAACATGCATAGCAGCTATGGGACCAATGCACCTGCTGGTACAGAGGATCTGGGTCTATGACCAATAGCATCCACTAGAATGTATAACATAATCATTTCATTTGATCTTTTCAGATACAGTTTTGTATTTTAAATATCATTGAATCAGGCAATGCAAATTGGCCATATAATGTTAAGATATCTGCATTTCTCTGCATCTTACCCATCTCTAATCAAAGCTTCCCTGCCATTTTCAATAAGACATTTTAGACATAACCAATCATGCTGGTGGTATACAGCTCACTAAGATAAGATAAGATCACCTATTTCCAGAAACAAAAAAGGTGAAGTTTTATATACCTAACTCCCCTACTGTCCCCATTTTAAACTGAGAAACAAAAATCCAAAAATAGACAAATATTTTGTAGAATTTATGCATTCTTTGAGTCAACAAATGTTTATTCGAGGGCCCTCTACATACCTGATAATGTTACATAATTTTTGATACAAAAGTACAGAAAATACACAATTTCTGAAGACAGTCCTCATAGAGCTTTCATTCTAGCTGAGGAAGTAAATAAAAAAATACTAGTTTAGTTGGTAATAAGTGATAGAGGAAAAAAATTAAGGCAGAGTAAAGGGATGGATGCTGATCGACATGGGAGTCAGTAGATGCTGTTTTAGATCAGATGGCTAAGGAAGGCCTCTCTGAAAAGTTGACAGCTAAGCAGAGAGCTGAATGGCATGAGGAGGCAAGCACTGTAAATAGAGAATTTCCTCTATCTAAGAATTTAGGTAACAGTCAATTAGAGAATTTCCTCTAAGCTAAAACTGTTCTGTTAAAAACATATTAACATGAAACGCCTTAATAAATCTGGTGATGGATTTCCATCAATGAAGGGTAAGGCATGGATGACTCTGTTAGTCAACATGATGTCATAGCACTAATAGTTATTTGTCACTGTCCATTGCTAATAACAAGGTGTCTCTGAACTGTACTAAAGAAGTGAGGCATCAACACAGATTTGGAATCTGATTTGAAAAATGATGCTATTTATGAAACTACTGTAAGAAACCACCAACAGTATGCAGTAAGGCATTAACTTCTTAGAAGTCTAATTCATGCTTAATAAAATAAATACTGATCATATTCACTATAAATTTTAGGAGTAATTTAATTATAATCTAAAGTTTATAAAACTTAAATATTTTTCTAAAGAATAGAGGAGCATAAAAGGGGCTATCGATTGTAACAAACTTCACTTACAGGGACATAAGAGGTTTGGCCTTAGGAAACAGAAAACAGTGTAACAGCATTTTACGATTATCAAAAGGATGAAGGATGAAGTCAAATAAAACTGTTCATAGTATCCCATAAAATGAATAACTTCAGATTTTAGATTAAATTGTGAGTAGTGAGCTTAATATCAATTTAATTTATTAAATCTGCAGGAACCAAAATTTTAATAATTTATAGCACTTTTCCACTTACTGTCTTATTGATTGTTACAGGTCTCAGAGCCTCCTGATGGAAAAAGAGATTTTGGAACCTATTTAAACACATTTTCAATATGGATAGCTTTCAACTGCTTAGAGTAGCTTTAAAAAACTCAGTAAACTTCTTCAATAAACTAGCTTTTGTTGTAAAAATTAAAGTGATTTTTGTTTTCCTAACCATATTATACCTGCTGAAGTCGTATTTAAAAATGTGCTATTGAATAGAATAAATTGCATGTGGCAATACTGGAGGATTGTTGGAAACATTGGCTATTTACTGAAGCACATAGTTTCACTTTTATTTCAAGAAACAATATTCAAATACCCTAGTTATTGATGAAAATCCAAGTCAAGTGCCTACTAAAATATCCTTTGTCAAAATTTGAGACTCTTTTTATTCTTACTATCAGATTTCTTAGTAAAATAATTGTCCTGGGAAATAAATGGAAATATTTAATTTCTAATAATATCATCTTTGTGAGTCAATTGTTTAGAGTGTTACGAACAGATGGTTTAATAAGAGAATTGAAGCAAGCAATCTCGTCCTAGTCCTATCTCACTGAAAATACATTGCTTCACAGATCTACAGAGAGTCCTTGAATTTTGACTTATGAACCCGACATTGTATGCTGCTGAAAAAGTTACACTATATTTGGAAGAGCCCAGATTATGCATGCTACTAACGGTATGTGCACACCTCTTCAGGTTTTACTTCAATTATATCTATGTTAAAGTAGGTTAAAAGAGAACATGCTACCTGAATTATTTTCAGAATCTTAAATATTTCTCTAGGTTTAAGAAAACCTGACTTACTACAAGTATTATATACCAATGACTCCAGAAAAGATATTTCCACATTCAATATTAATTATGCCTGATATAAAAGAACTTTTTTTATTATTGGAATGAATAACTTTAGAACTTTGGTAAGAAATTCCATTTTTTGTTGACTTCTTCAAGTCAAATATATGCATCTTCCAAAAACAAAACCTTCTCTAAGTCAGAGGTATGATCAATAAGGATTCTATTCTACTTATTAGAAGTATGAGTGACCAACAAATGGAACCATTTGACAATTCTAGTATCATTTGTTTAATGCTAGAAAGAAGCAGTTAAAACATGTACTTGTGTACTTATAAATATTCTTGAAAACAATAACCATTGATTCACTGATTGCTAATTCCAAATATACATTTTCTATTTTCCATAAGATGTTCACATTCCTTAAATTAAGGCATTGGTTATATAACATGCATTAAAATTCGTGACACTTATGTGATTGTCAAGCATATTAACATAACATTTGTATATCAATTAATGAGACTCTCAAAAGCAGGTTAAATATAATATACAGATAACCTAACCATATTGTTTAAGTCATTAAAGAATAATGAGTTTTTATTTTTCTTCAAAGTGGTAAAAAAAGCACTGTGACTCACCTTTAAAAGATATGAGAGTTTCAGAGATTTGTAGACAGAATTTATGTGGAGTGAAAAATGAACATCTGCAGAAAATCTATTCAATATATGAATGTCTAAGTACCCCATGCTGTGTCACATGATACTTTTTTGGGAGGGTGGGGGGAGAAATACCTAAGTTCACTTAAGCAAAGACATTCTATAAGATTTCCTTATTAATATTGGGAGCAGGACATCAGGAAAGGCTAGTGTAGCATCCAAATTAAGAGTTAAATATGACTAAGATTTGACCAGCAGATAGGAGGAGGATAAGTATTTCTGAAGGATGGAGAATAGTATGTCTAATAGCCTGATGTTTCCATATTCTTCAATGTTTCTGAAAGAAGATATATAAAACTTGAAATGTTTCAGAACTCTAAGTAAACTACATTAAGCTCTTGACTAATAAACTTTTAGATTAAAATAAAAACATGTAAAGGAATGAAATCAGAAGCATGACCAGGAGATGTGCCGAGTACAAGCTGATCACTTTGACCACAGCTTCAAATAATCTATTTCTGTAAAAATTTACATGTTAGCACGAAATTGGAGAAATCAGTACAAGCAAAATAAAAAAGGCTGAGATTATAGGGTGGAGTGTTTCTTATATAATTTTCCCTCATTAAGAACTTAGACCTTCCCTAGGATTTTCACCCTGATTCTAGAACCAAGATACTGTATACCTCTGATTGGAACAATTTAGCTTGAAAAACATAGGGATGAAGAATAAAAAAAGAATTTTAAGATCATACAGATCCCATAGTTTTGTACATAGCTGTGTATTGTCATTATCATAACTAAAGACTAACTAAAAGAAATCAGACACAGAGCACAATACAGAAAAATGTCAGCTACTCAATATTTGCTAAGGGTTTATCATCTCCTCCTTCATACTCAGAATTGTGCCTCATTCCTCCTTCCCAAATCCTATACTGTAATATTGAACTTCTAGTTCTTAATATTCTGCACTCAGTAAGTAAGAGGGAAAGGGAGGGTCCTGCGAGCTATCCATCCCAAAGCTGGCCAAGAATGACCTTTCAGACAAGTACACATTTTATTTCAATTATGGATTGATTGGGTTTTCAATTCTGATGTGGTGTTTCACACTGGTGAACTGAATTGGGCCATATGCTAGCCCCAGGGGTATTTGTGATCTGTCCTCTTGCCTAAGGCCCAAACCAAATGCAAGCAAAGTCTCCTCCTTTATTATTTTCCTTTAGAATAGCATTTCTCAAAGGCATCCGAATCATCTGGGATGCATAGCAAAAGCTCACAAACTCCATCTCCTTCACTTCCACCCTACACACATATAATGAATTGGAACCTCTGGAAGTGGTTTCTGAGAATGTGTAGCTTCAGCACTCTATAGAGGTGACTCAGAAAGTTATTTTGAGCTCTGCCCAAGAAGCCCTGATTGGTGGTGCTTAAGGTCTTACCCCTTAGCCACAAAGAGATCCAAAAAAAGGCTTATCAAAGAAAAGCAGGAGTATGTGTCCAAACTCATGTGCACTTAAACTCACCTTACTAATGGTGAAACTCACTGACCTAGACTTTCTCTGATGTCTTCGTCCTCAGGGCAAATGGGGGAAATGAGTGTCAGGCACAGGCCCACCCCTGACACTAGAGGAAGTGCACATGTCCTGTATCTAAATACATAACAAGTGATAAATGAAGCTAAAAAACTGCTAAATAAAATATGTTACATCCTCCTCCTTTGATAAATGTTCCTTTATTGGACTGGGAAGCCAGGTCCAATTTAGAATTTTCGGAGTCTTCGAAGTTTCATGTCAGTACTTCAAGGTGCAGCAGAGCAGCTGCAGACCCTCAGCCTCCAACCCACAGCCCACCCTTTCTGACCTCTGTCTGCCTGTGCGTTTGGGGGCCTCACAAACATAGCAGAGAGCACATTCTCCAAATGCAGGTCCTATCCATCCTCTGCCACACAAAGAGCTCTTCCTTAGCCACAACAAGTCCTCAGGCCTCATGTGGACTTCTCCTGTGTGCTCTTGAGGGAGTGCCATAGGCTATTGTAGCCCTGCTGGAAAACTGTGGCTGGAGGAAGGCCAGATCAGGACTTGTTAGAGCATTGGGCCCAAGGCAGTGATACTCAGTCTATCTTACGTGCATGGATCCTTAATATTTAAATATTATCTAATCTAAGTTCCTAACTGATTGATTCATTCATTTGTGAAGAAATTATTGAGCAATATGGCAAGTATTAGTCTAGACATTTGGGATATCTTAGTGAATAAAACAGATCTTGCTCTTGAGGAACTTACATTCTAATGGTTCTCGACTCCCTCCCATAGCATACCTAGCACTTGCCATCCTGCAGTCCTCTTAGAAATATTCATTGAGAGACAATGCAGTTTCTTTCATTGCTAGCTACTATTTTCATCTCTCTCTTTTTTTTTTTTAATTGGATATGTGGACACCTTCCCAAGATAGCGAAAATTTCGGCTATAAAAACTTTATTGCAATTAATTTATTTTATATGGAAGAAAATGCTGTTTGGGGTAGAAAACTATTTTTTAAGCTAAAGAAAATAAAGAAAAAGAACAGTTATCATTATATTATGAACTGCTCCTTGACCATAATTTGATATTCCAATTAATTTGATATTCTGAACTTGTTTTTAATAAAAGGACAAACAAGAATTTGAGAAGAAATTATAAACATATTTTTGAAAGTTCATAAACTTAAAAGTTTGTGAACTCCTACACTTTTTGAAATGAAAATATTTTAATCACTGTTTAAAATGTGCAAAACCGTTAAGTTTACAAGGTAAAGCATTTTCACAATACCCAATTTCATGTGAGAAAATTGAGCACCAGATATTTTAAATGTGATAAATAGTATTGCTAGGTTGGCTCACAACTCTCCAAAAATATCACCAGGAAAACCTGTTGATCCAACAAAACTAAGTCAATTAGACTTAGAACGGGTGCGTAAACATCTCCTTGGCAGTATCTCAGAAGTGAGAACTCTGGGAAGTATATTTATAGGGTTTTGGGCCTTGTTGGATACTTTCAAGGGTTTTAGGACATGGGCTGAATGATTGTAGGGTGGGTTATGCGAGATGGGATACCGGTCGGGGTCAGCAGAGTTTGTGATATAGGAGCTTTGGATTGAGAGACATAGCAAGAAGAGGGTCTTTAAGTGCATACTGGCAAGTCAGCTGTGTTAGTTCACTGTCATGTCTCCCAGGAATAAGTATTTTCTGGAGAAAGTAACTAGGCTAGTTTTACTTGATCCCTATGTTGCTTAGATCGTTTAGTAAAACAAGCAAGGGTGTATGCTTTGCCCCAGAATTGATTAGCATGGGAACAGGAAACATGGGGGAGATTCAGTTGTTAGATGAACCTCAACGTTTTCTTTCTAATAAATTACTATTGTAAGAAAGCTGGATGTTATTTAGGTTTACTTCATTTAACAAGAGAGGAAAATATAGCATCTTCTTACCAATTATATGAAAACATGATGCCTATACAATTAAATAATCTAATTAAATTTCCATTTCTACTAGCCATACTGATATTTCATGTTTCTATATATTAATTTTTTTTACAGTATCTCTTTTTTATTTACTGTCTTAAATTCTAGAAAACCTATGAGTGTGAAGGAATAGCAAATTCAATGTTGAAAGTATAATCTATAGAATTGTGGGGTTTGTGATTGCTTTTGGTTTTCTGCTTTTGATCAGGTATGATCTTGCCATAAGAATGTCTTCCTGTAAATAAGAAAATAATTTAAGTTCCTCTGCCTCAGACTTTCAGTTTTAGAAAATTACCCAGAGGCCACCCTTGAGCTGAAATTTATAAGCCAAGAACATCCTTGCCCTTCGTTTACTTGACTAAAACAAACCAGCATTAGGTCCTCAAAGCTTTTGTGAGAACTCTAGCTGCCTTTGAACTCTTGTCAAAGCAACCCAATCTCAGATTCAGATCCTTGTGTTACTGGAGGTGAGCAATTGTCAATATTAGGTTGGATAGTAAGAACTTTAAAAACAAGCATTTAGGAAACTGAAGTTCATATTAACCTGTTAAGAGTGCTAATACTTTTGGCTTGATCTTATTTTGTCACTATTTTTTATTGACTGTAACATTTAGCATATTTGTTCTTTGTTGTGGATGTTCAGTAGTGTTGCTGATTTTTAGGTTTTGCTCTAAGTCCTTTAACCACAAAAAGCTTTTTGATATTTTATGACTTTACTGCTCTAGTTTTAATCTGTTCTAATGATCACATTAAGAGAATATTGCTATTCGCTTCCAAAATATGACTACAAGCAAGCTGCAACGCAATGTGAACTACATTAGGATTTAAGCAATCTGAATGCTAGTCCTGGCTTTCAGAATACCTAATTGTGCAAATTTAGGAAAGCCCTTTGGGCCTAAAGTTTCTATTTGAATAAATAAAGGTGTTGGATTATTTGATTGATGTAATTTCCCCAGGTCTATAAAGAATTAATTTATCTTTAATCATAAAATATCCATAATAAATTAGATCGCATGTGGATGGGGATGTTAAAAAAAAGAAACAGGTCAAACATGATGCTTTTCATGTCTTGTTGATTATAGAATGTGTAATAGACATATATATAAAATACAGTAGAGAAACTAAAGGTCATATTAAAATTAAAATTGAGAAATACAATTGAAAATTAACAGAGATTTCAATAATTAAGAGGACTCCAAGAAAAAGTTTTGGTTTGTAAAATGAATTTAATTTTGAAAAAATTTAACATAGAAAAAGAATGTAATATTGCTAAATAGAAAATTTGATTTTTTTTTCTTCCCTGGTCTCTGTTAATATTGTTGAACTTTACCACAGTCTCGTGCTCTGGAAAAGACGATGGTTAAGAAATCCCCCCCAAAAATTTTGTTATTCAAAAATCCCCCTTTTTGTGCTATGGGAAATTGCTTACTTGAACAATCACTGTGGAGTTATGCTATTGCTTTCCAACCATGGTTCCTGGCTCATATTCCCATAGTCCTTGTTATAATGTTGGGGCACTTTAGGCCTCAGGAGCAGAGCTCAGAAGATAAAATCTCTCTCTCTGTCCTTTTCCTATCCTTTCACCTGCCCAAGGAGGGACTCTAATCTGAGTGTGGGTCAAAAGACCCTCATTTCAGAAAGGTCCTACCCCATACCCCATTGGAAGGAATGCTGCACAGAGAAGCCAGCAAGAATCCGAACAGACAGGCCTTGCTGGGTGTAGATGATGTGCGTTTTGTCCAATCACATTTCTGTATGGTTGTTAATCATGCCTATGTAATGAAGCCTCCATAAAAACCCAAGAGGACTGGGTTCAGAGAGCTTCCAAATAGCTGAACGCGAGGACGATCCCAGAGGGTGGAGCCCAGGGAAGACATGGAAACTTCCCACCCCTTGCCCCATATCTCACCCTATGCATCTCTTTATCCATATCTTTTCTGATAAACCAGTAAATGTGGGTAAGTGTTTCCCTGAGTTCTATGAGTGGCTCTAGCAAGTTAATTGAACACAAATAGGGAGGCAGTTGTGGGAATCCCAACTTGAAGCCAATGGGTCAGGAGACTGAGTCCTCACCCTGTGGGATCTGATACTATCTCCAGGTAGAGGGTGTCTGAACTGAAATAGAGGACACCCAACTGGTGTCCACTGCTTGGTGTGTGGGGTAGGAACCCACATCTGGTCCCAGAAGTCCTCTTCTGTGTTTATCATTGTGGAGTTTAGAGGAAATCATGGTTTGGGGTGTGTTTTCCCAAAGCAACCACCCTTCTACACATGGCTCTCTGTATACCCATTCTCATGACTCCCAGAAGATTTGCACATGGCTCCCATATTTACCTGTGACAAGACCAAACACAGACCTTTCCCCCTTTGCCTGAACCTAGCAACAAAGCCAGACAGACCCTCCTGGATTAAACAAATGCAACAAAAGGAATGAATAATTAGCTGAGCTTAGAACTCTTTGTCCCCTGGGAAACTAGCTAGACTCAGGGATATATATTTCCATTTTAGCTAACTCACTAAGACTTCCTTGATTGAAAAAAATAAAATAAAATAAGAATCCCAGCTGTAAATCACCCCACCTTTATTTAACTTGTCGACCTCTTCCTGCTGAGACCCTGATATTTGGATCTCCCTATTGTGATGGCCTGAATAAAATCAATCTCCTGACTTGTTTGGCTTCTGTCTTTGACACTGCCTTCCATTCTTCTTCCTTTTCTTTCTCTGTTGCTCTTTTTCACCTCCCTTCTTTTATCTCTTTAATTTTTTTGGAAATCCACAGGGATTCTCAGATTTTATTTAAGGTGAGGCTTGAATAACATGAGATACATCCTTTGCCTTGCTAAACCAGTAAGAATGATGAGTAGCAGATGGGCATGTGTCTACTAAAATGAGAATAGAAAAGATTAATTGTGTACTAAAAATATAATGATTCTGAGATGAATAGCATTTTAAGGACCCCATAGCACTCAGTTATGATAGAAAAGTTTAATTTGGATTCATCATTAGAAAAACTTGCATTTGAGATTCCTGATAATAACCTCCCTCAGAATAATTGAGGTTCAAAGTAATCAACATAAATAAAAGTATATATGTTTGTGTATGTGCGTGTGTTTGATACATATTTATTTCTGACTACAAGGTTCCTCAGACTAAAGAGGCCCAAAATAGTGCAACTTAATTAAAAGTATATATGTGTGTACATGTAAGTTTATGTGTACAAATTTTAATTGGTTTCTGTTGAATTTGAAATATACAATTTCTCTCTCTCTCTCTCTCTCTCTCTCTCCACACACACACACACACACACACACACACACACACGGACACAAAGTAAGGCACATAATCATATATAAAATACATAATTGCTTTATTGAGGGGAAATTTAACATATTAAAATTTTTAATAAGATTTCAGTTTTAATGGAATTTCTCTAACTTGAGAATTATTCTATTTAATATTATTTTAACCTATACAATTAACCCAATAAAAAAAGAAATTCTGATTTCAAACAGTTATTGGAATTCTTGGCTTCTGTAAGTTTAACTCTCCATGTGCTACAGCTCTACACCATTTTTACCTTGAAAAGATTTACAGATGGAAAAATCTCAAAGGATTTCATTTGGATTGGTTGCCAAAAAAATCAACATTTTAATACATTTCCTATTATTAATATAAGGAAACCCTGCTCCTTTCCTTGGGCAGGCACATCATCCTAAGTGGTGAGGGTCCTGGCACTGCACAGCATGCTTTCTTGGATCAGCACCAGCTCTTCAATCCCAACACATCTCAGAGTGTATTTTTGATGAATAAATTACCAAACTAATGAGATGCACTAAGAGGTTAAGGATTGATCAAGTACTTAATCTTTTTAATGAAGGACACAGCATGAAACACATTTCTCCAAATAGATACAATAAACAATCTTCTAAAACCTAATTAGAATAAAAATATAAAGAAAGGTGAAAAGTCTTAGAATTTCTGTACCAGATAATAGCTTAGAATTTTCTGCAACAATGGAAAAGCTTTACGTCTATCACCCTTATTTATATTTGAATCATGTGAGTCTCAGAAGTTCACCAAGATAAAATAATGACATCTTAATATGGAATTTTATAATACGTCTTTATGCCTTTGGGGCCCATGAAAATTGCCTCAAACTATGATTCTGGAGCTTTTACAGAACTTGCTGGACCTTGAGAAGATTTAGCAAGTATTTTGGAAATCTTTTGAGTACACATAATTTTGAAGCATTGTGAAATTAGATTTAGCATTTTGGTTGTCAATAATTTTTGGTATGATTCAGGATTTAATCAAGTTTTTGAGTTCTTATTTTGGATATTAAAAAATAGGTTGTAAACCTTTAACGAGAGGTTTAGTGAAAATTACCAATAACAAATCAAAATTTTTATTTAAAAAAATGACAATGACAACAGGGGATCAGATGGTATATTGAACCAAACAATCCACCTCGATTAAACAAATACAGCAATAAGAAGTGGCACCCAGGAAGGCTGAATTTCAGTAACAGCCTAACATTTGGGTGGCTGGTGCTTATACTTACTTAGGTAATGTTCTCTTTCAAGTAGTTAGAAATTAACACACTAATTATTACGTATCATTATTGCTGATTAATTATACCATTATAGTGTTATACAGTATGCACTGGAGTAATGTATTCTTTTATTCTCTAATTTTTCACATCATCTGTTTGAGTTGAATATTTAGAGCATACTGCTAACTGAATCTACTCCAGATATCACCATGGTATTTAACAAATCACAATTGCATAATTCAATTTTCCTTCCAGGGACTCTGGAATCTGTTGTAAATGTTTACCAAAAAGTTATGTCCTAATTGTGGCACCAGTAAACAAGGTTTTATTGATAGAGAGAAGATGTGAGATATACCATTTCGAAGGTAACAAAAATGCAAAACAAAATAGGGAAATTAAACTTATTTGCTCCTCCTCTCCTACTTTACATTTTTATGGCACACAATTTTTATTTCCATTGCTTGACTCTGTGTAGGTTTGGGTAGGGGATATCCAATTTATTGTTTTTGTTTTTTACAAAAATTTATTTTTAATTATTATGGGTACATAATAGTTGTATGTATTTCTAAGTTAACTCAAAGATAATGAAATTGGAATATTATAATATAAAGAAATGATAAATGCTTAAGGTGATGGCTACCCCAATTACCTTGATTTGGTTATTACACATTGTATGTCTGTACCTATTTATTTCTGTGTCTATCAACCTTACAGTAACTTTGTAAACCCAAGTGGGTACTTATTAAGTGTTTGTGGTCTACGTGAATAAAATGCCAACATTTCTATTTTTAAAAATCATATAATGCTAAATAGAATTTCTCTTTTGGATTTGATCTATTAAATAATACCTTTAATATTGATATTTGTCGTGATTACATTAAAATCTACCGTTTTCTGAGATGTGGAAATACTTTTTGTTCTGTGTAATATAAGTATCTGTGTTGTTCCCCTTAGAGTAAATAAAAATTTCCAAAGTAATTCTTGAATTTTCAAACAGTAAGTAAAGCTACAGTGCTTTTCCAAAAGTCCATGAACATTTTTTTTTTGCCAATAAAAAAAAATGTAACCAAAAGAGGTAATTCTTCTTTAATCTCTAAATCAATACATAATCATAGCATAAAATTACAGAATTCCAATGGATTGATAGCTGCTAATCTAGAATACATCAATGACTGCCAACCTTTCCTGTGGAAACAATCAAGGAACAGGCCAGTGGGCTAGAAAAATGTTTTAAAAGATAATCAATCAGCTAAGTAATTCCACCTCAGGAGAGAAAATGATGAGACATATTAAATTCAATCCTCAGGCATCGTATTGCTAACTCTCGGAAAATCAATGTAATGAAGTAAACGTATTTCCCAGTTTTGTTTGTTTTTTGGTGTAGTTCAGTCTACAAAATAAATTGGAGCAGAAAATAAAAGGAGTTATCTTTCTAACTGCTTTCTCTAGTCATAGGTGTCTTGAAATTGGTCCTGGAGGCAGACATTTCTAATCAGTAAAATTAGATCTATGTGACTCGGGAGTTTTTGTCCTCCAAGAAAAATCTTTATTTGAATTTTCAGCCTCGATTTTTTTTTTCTATGTGTATCAGCCTGTTTAAACACATTTGACAACTCTTCCATGCATTGGTAGCCCTAGCAAAGGATGCCATGATCAGATCTTTCCCTTTCAGCCTGGGAAGTTGTTAGTTAAAATCACCCAGGAAACACAGTAGAGACTGGTCCCGGCCCCTGGTCTTCCTTCTCAATGGCAGCCATGTGCCCAGCCCTGCAGCAATACAGAAGAGGAAGCAGAGAAATCAAAGAAGCCAGAAAGCAGATGGCTTAATTGCCAACTCCATCCTGTCTATCACCGGGCCATGTGCTATTTTGGCAGCCCAGGAAATGTTATTTCTAGAAAAAGCAGGAGCTGCTGCTAAAGCCAGCAAATACATTTTTGTGGTAGTACCATCAGCCAGTAAGTCTTAATACCACAGGTAAAGATAAACAGTAGTTAAGATCACAGGTCGTGGTAGTAATTGTTTAACATCACAGATGTAATGTTACTGAAATTTTAATACCACATGAAGTGATTCAGACACCCTTCCTTCTTACTTCATCCTAAAGAAATAGGGGAACACTAAGATAATCCTTAAGTGTCTTTATAACCACTTTCAAAATGTAAGAACAACTTGTGGGGTTGATAAACATCATCATAACGTTTAGCCAAATGCTACGGATTCTATGAGTCTTTTTTTTTTTAGCTTGAAAGCTTTTAGCAATGTCTATTTTTTCCCCCAGGATGGTGAAAACTTATAAGAGACTACTGCTAATTTATGATACACTATTGTATTTTGTCATAACCTAATTCCATTAAAAGTATTTATGGTTAGAGACAAGCTCACAAAAAAATGTTTTATGATAATCAAGTTAGAATGAAAGCTTAATATTTTTGTCAATAATTGGATTGATAATTATAATAGTAACCAATGTATTACAAATGAAGAATATTATATCACTCAAATAATCTATATTTAATAAGTTTGTGGAGGTGTACATGAAGAAAGAAAGAAAGGAAGGAGGAAAGAGAGAAAAGGAGGGGCAGGCAATAAATCAGAGATAGAACTTTTAAAGTTCAGCTTTGCAAAGTATTTAATAAAAACACATTTTTATTAAAAAAGTAAGGTTTACATATATAATTACTGCCTATCGATATTCAAACATGTTTAACACAAGAACTAGCCAAATTTTGGCAGGAAGGAGGAAAAGAAAATATTATTTACTATAAAATAACATATACAAACTGTTGTGTCTATTTCTTTGGCAAACATTCATATTTGCTTTTCTTGGAACTAAGAATGTCATGTCTAGATGTTCAGATAACCAGCATGCAAAGGAGGGCTATTATAATTGAAAATACAACTAATGGATAGTAAACACTATAAAAAATAAGGAGCTTTTGGATTTTTAAATTTTTATTAAATATTGAAAATCATTCTCCCAATTCCCATTTCTGGAATAAACTATATCTGCAATCTATTTAGATATTTATTTAAATATTTACATTTGTAAAATTTCTTATTTAAAAAAATAGCTCTTCAACAAAGCTTTTGCAGATATATTGCCATAAAACACTAAGCAAATCCAAAAACTATCACCCACCATTTTACTGAGAAAGAGAGAGAAAGAGAGAGAGAGAGAGAGAGCAGAAATTGATTAATTTATGCTTCCACACAAGAACTTGAGAGGAAGGGGAGACAAGAAAGAAGATACGACAATCAGTGTGCACTGTGTGTTAGGTGTCTTTATATAATGAAACCCAAGTTTACTAACTTCTCCGGGTTATAGGTTTAACTTCTCTTTACTCTCCTAATCACTTAGAGCAGAGCTCAGGTATTAGATTAGTTCTCCCAAAAGCAGGCCTGGAGGCAAGGCAAGGGCAAGTGATTTGTTAAGGATGGTCCCCAGGAGACAAAAGGAGAAAACAGACTGGGAAGAAGCAGCCAGACAATTGTTTGATTTCCATTGATTTGCATTGAATCCCAGACCCAGCGGGAACCCTCAGGGTGCTCCTCAGGGATCCTGGGTTTGTCCAGACTTGCAGCACAGGAGAGAAGCTGTGCTCTCACACTCCTCAGGCATTGCTAGATCTCATGGCTGGGCAGTCACGTCAATTCCCCCACACTTTTGGCTCTCTGGAAGGGTGAGGTGCCAGTCCTCTGAGAGTGGAAGGTACAGCAGTGACCTGCAAAGTGCACTCAAGCTGGGGGGCTATTTGCACAGAGGTTGTTCAAGGAGGCTGAGGAGACTCAAATGTCACCATGAGGTCGCCACAGCCCCAATTTTGTATGAGCACTGTTAATGGAAAAAACAAATTCTGCTAAAACATTTAAAGACGTTTATTCTGAGACAATGAGTGATCATGACCTGGAGCTTTAGAATCCCAAGAGTTCCTGAGAAAGTGGACTCCAGGCAGCCGGGCTACAACTTGGTTTTACACAATTCATGGAGACAGGAATTACAGGTAAAATCATAAATCGATACAGGGAAGGTATACATTGATTTGGCCCAAAAAAGGAGGGACATCTTGAAGTGGTGGCTTACAAGTCATAGGTCGGTTTTAGGGATTCTTTAGTTGGCAAGTGGTTGAAAGAGTTAAGCTTTGTCTAAAGACTTAGAATCAGTGGAAAGGAATGTTTGAGTTAAGATAAAAGGGTCTGCTATGTGTCATGTGATGCTGTCCCAGAATCAGGTTGGGAAGTAAGCCGCATTATATGGGGTTAATAACAAACCCGTTTAATGAGATTTTTACGGATTTTTAGGTCAGAATTCAGTCCTCAGCACAAAAGGTCCAATTCCTCCCTGAGTTATTTCTGAGAAATTGCAGCAAGGATCTATGTTTTCCAGAAAACATTTTGTCAAAACGACACCCGCACTCAAATGTTTATGGAAGCACAATTCACAATCGCAAAGATGTGGAATCAACCCAAGTGCCCATCAATTCATGAGTGGATTAACAAAATGTGGCATATGTATACCATGGAAGACTACTCAACCATGAAGAAGTATGACTTCATGACTTCTGCAACAATTTGGATGGAACTGGAGACCATTATCCTAAGTGAAGTATCTAAAGAATGAAAAAACAAACACCACATGTACTCACTATTAAATGAGAACTAACTGATGAGCTCACATGTGAATGTAGAGAAGTAAGACTCAATGGAAATCAAGCAAGGGGAAGCGGGGAGGAAAGGATGGGTGAAAACCTATCTAATGGGTACAATGAACATTATCTGAGTGATGGGCATACTTTTAACCCTGATGCAAGCATTAGAAAAGTGATCCATGTAACCAAAATTATTTATATCCCCATAATACTTTGAAATAAAAAAATCCATTAAAATTATTTAAAACTAAAAAAAAAAGGTAACATTATAGAATTACAAAACAGGAGCATCTTTTGGAGATTTACAGACCATTTGCCATATTTTGTGTCCTCTCAGGAGACTCTGAAAAACTCTCCTCTGTTTGGAGTATGTTCCCCATTATGAAATCTGATTCATAATGCAGGAACTAGATCTAGTTTTTCCAGTTTTCTGATAGCTTTGGCACAAGAATGCAACCCAGGAACCCGAAGCTCCAGTGTGAGACATTGCAAAGAAGGAAACAATGTAAAGAAGTCCCAGGGATCCACAGAACCTATCTTTGAGAGAGTGGTGGTGAAGGTGGCTGGCTTTTGCCGGCAGCATTAGTGAAGATTCTGGCATTCAGTTTCAAGCATCGATTCTGTGAGTAGTAGATTCATTTCCAGCTTGCTGTGTTGGGGATAAAAATTGATACTTAACCTCTGTGGGTGGTTAAAAGGATTAAATGACATAATGCTCATACAGTGCTTAAGTATGCATGGCACAGAATAAGTCCTTCAAAACAAGTTAGCTTTTATGAAGAAGAAGAACAAGAAGCAGAAAATGATGATGCTGCTGCTGATGATGCTGATGATGTCATTCTCCTTCTGAAATCTTTAAATGGTTTCCTGGATTTCTTAAGATGGAGGTCAAACTCCATGGCTCATGCTACAAAGGCCTACATAAACAGGGTTTTTCCTCTTGTGTTTCTGAAGAAAGCTTTCTCCACACCAGAGATAGGGATGTGCAGGAGTTACATCCACCTACTTCCAGTTTCTGAATATAAAATATTTTCAAAAGTCTCAGTGTCTTGGTGCTTGTTGTCCTTCTCCTAGAATTGCCCTATTCTTGGCTACAGAACTTACTTGTCCTTCAAACAGAAACATCTCTGAGAAGCTTTTGATGGCACAATTTGAATTAATACTTTCTCCCTTCTGCTCTGATAATGTGATATCTAGTTCTCAATCTCAGCATTTAATACAATATAAAGTCATTTAGACTTAAGGATGTGTCTCCCCACTATTCTCTTTGAGAGTGTGAAATATGTCTTATTTGAAAGGTAATCCTTTCCCCTTAATCTCAGAGAACATCAATGAACCAAAATAATTTAATCAGAGAATTTTGGTAGGAGAAATAGGAAGATTCTGAATCAAAATAATCAAATTGGTGAAGGCAGCATCGACTCCATCTCAAAAGCCTAAATAGAATGACTTATTATTGATTTTTAAACATGTGCAAATTTTTCCATATTAAACACAATAGCAAAACTAATCTATCTACCTATCCCTACAAGGCTGATTCTCTCTCCCTCACCCTAAGGTTTCTGTATTCACCATACATCCTTCTTTATCCCCCATTACTCTTCAACCCATTCTAATCTTGCTTTATCACTATTCCCATCACTTAACCAGACATTGCTCACTAAGGTCAGCAATAATCTCCAGGTCAGTAGATCTAAAGAACCTTTACCATAGTTTTACTTGCTAGACTTTCTACTGATGTTAAAAATTGTTGACACATGCTCTTCTCTCTGCTCTGTGCCCTAATACTCTCCTGGTATTCCTCTCACCTAGTTTTACTCTCCTTCCTAGTCTCCTTTCCAGGCTCAGCCTCTTCTATTGCCTTTAAATCTTAAAATTCTTTATGGTATGATCTACGACCTATAGCTCTTCTTGTTGATATCCAAAGCAAAGCAATCTATTCTGAGACTATGATTTTAATTATGTTCTAAATATTGTTGATACCCAGAGCCTAGGATAGTGCTTGACACACAGTAGACAGTCAATTTCTATTTGTTCAGTGTGTAACTGAGTAAATGAGTAATTAAGCAAAGCATTGCAAACTAGAACAACTTTATTTAAAATTTTTTTGGCACTGTGCCTTAAAACAAACAGGAAAGAGCCTAATTATACTCTGTCCAATAATAGAGGGCCATCGTAATTATATTATATAACTGGAATCTTGATATGAGATTAGACTTTGTGTTCTCTGAAAAAACATTTATATGTGGGAGAGCTGTTATTAATATTAATAACTTACCCTATCAAGAAGCTCTGCTCATAGATTGAAGCCCATGCTTCACTTAAAACCTTCAAGTCTGGACAGAATTGACAATTTGTGCCCACCCAACTGAAGCTCTGAGTTCAAATTCAGGCTTTAGGTGCAAAAAAGAAACAAAAGGAAAAGCTTCCTATTGTTGACAGAAGGTTGAATTTTCCCCAGGGAAGCAGTAGGGTTTTATGGAATATAGATACGCAGGAAGGTATGACATTTTGTGGAGGATGGGTGATGTGCAAATTTGAGAAGGAAGGACGAGTGAAGGAAACAGCCACAAGGACACATTCTTACAACGTCTGTAGTTTACTTTAAAACATACACAGTATGATCTCTTTTGTGCTAAACAGCTTGCACTTTAGCTCTAAGAGCAGTGAATTGCCCTAAATGAGAATCCACCCATCAGGGGTTGTGACTGGCAAAATATCAGAAAAATCACACTCCAAAAGGACACTATATGTAAGCACTATATAAATATCATATATACTATACATAATACTATATAATGCAAGAGACCAAACACATGCAAAAGACGAAATCTCCCAATTTCCGTAGAGATAATCAGAATCTACCATTTGCTGAGGAAACGAGATGGATGTAGAAATACTCAGTTTCTATGACCCTAAAATCTAGAGCATGTCTAAGGTCTGGAAAACAGTCTGAAACCTTTCGATAAATACATAAATTCAATACAACACACATAAGTCAATTCAAAACACACAACTCAATATTATTGCTTTTGTGAAAGCTAACAGTTAAGAAAGTCCTCACCAGTAGTTTCACTCAATCTTCAGGTCCTGGCCTTTTGGTAAGTGTTTACATATTTTTACTGGGTGAATGAATGTCTACTGGAAAAAATAATCAATGAATGAATAAATAAAAAATGTAGCTGATAGATTCTAAATATTAAAGGGCATCAAGATGGGATAAGAAAATCACTCTATGCTGGACAGATGAAACATATATTCTTTATATTGTTTAAGAAGCATACATGACTTTATTGTTAGATAAACAGATGATAGTAAAATAAGTTCATGCTTACATCTCAAAGTAAGGTTACACAAATTAAGATTAGAATAAGTTAAAGCATGTTGAAAAACAAGTCATATATTACTAATGTTAAAGTAAGTGAGAAAATAAATGGTTTCCTCTTGAAAACGTTTATTATATTATTAATGATGCCTTAGCCCAGGGATTCATGTAATTATTTTTCAAGTTATTGTTTTTTTCTTCTACTGTTAAAGCTTTTCATCAATAAACTCTTTATCTATTTCTTGAATAATGAAAGAGATAATGTGTTGAAAAAGTGAAGAATTAGTGATGTCATCTAGGGATACCAAGTGATTAGTGTCAATTAGTCCTCAAAAGTATATTCCTTGGGTCATCAAACAGACTTGATAGTCTAGACAAGAAGTTCAGAAGCATGATTATTGACCAGCTATTTAAAGTTAATTAATGTAATGAAGTTAACAAAAAATTAATGTCGCAATACCAGCTAATAGTATTACATTGGAGATTAATCAATTTTACACCTATAAACCTTTCATTCACTACACAGACTTGCCCAAATCAGAGAATTTGGAAAATTTGAATTTGCAACTATGGCCTTACTTGGTATGTAAGAAATCAGAACAAAGGAAGGAGAACTTTTAAGAGTCTTCTTTTCTATCTAGTATGAATTACCCAATACCATAAGAGAGCATATATCTCCAGGGACTAGATCGTCTTGTCCACCAGATGTGGTGGGAGGAAGTACAGAGGTTATTAATGAAAGATGCTAAGTATGTATTTTCAGCTTCACAGAGGATTGAAAAGGGAATGAACTAAAATTATATGCATTGGTTATATCCCTGTAATTGATTAAGTAATTATATTTTAATTGGCTTAAGTTCCTACCTAGAAATTCAGGGAGCATGCTATGCCAAGCAGAGAGGTTTCTAATATCTTGAAAAAAAAAAAAAAAAAAACAACAACAACTCAGGGAGCATTATATAACTTCATTCTCATCACTTTAAAATAAAGACTATTTCTTAGACTTATGTATTCCTTGCTTCTTTTGGCTTTGCAACAGCTATATCAGCTTTGCTTAAATAATGCCAATTGTTCTTCTTGGCGGAGATCATTTACTTGGAAACTTTGTTCGTGAATATGCCCATTAAGTTGATCCATGCATATAGTGTACTGATTCTCTAACTTTAGTGAATGTCAAAATCATCCTGGATGTGTAAAAAGTTTCAGATTCCTGGGAGAAGCCTCATAGTTTCTTATTCTAAAGGTCTGGCTGAGATTCAAGAATCAGCACTTTTAATGAACATCTCACACAATTTAAGTGGGTGATCCAGGGACCTGGCTTTGCAGACAAACCCTTATGTGGTGATTTCATTGTATCAGCCAGTGTCCATCAATCCCACTATCCTTTGATGTGGGCTGGAGCTGGTATATGGTCCCATCCAGATGACAAACTAGGTTATCCTAGAACTAATGATCTGGCCTGGATGTCAACTAGTACCCACCGGGATAGTCAGTGGCCTGTGGGGTCAGCACATATGCTGATGGAGAAGGCATATATTCTGATCAGTGGCTGCTCTAATATAGTAAGTATTTAGCATTTAAATATTACCCTGGCTTCAGCAGATCTTTATCCTTCTGTTCCCTGAAGGAGAATCCTCTCTGGTTTGACTCTGAAATAATCTTATTTTTTTCCTTCTCTGGGGAAATATTTCTACTTAGATTTCCTGAGAATCAAGGCAAACTTTTTTCCAAGTCAATAACCAAGACTCAGCCTTTTTGTGTTTTCTTTATATCGAGAGTTGACCCAGTCACACTTCTCTGATGAAAGTTTGACAGTTCAGATAATCTGGTTCTTTCCTATGGTTATTCTTAGACACATATGAAAACCTTGAAACAAAAACTTCTCTACAATTATCATGAATTGCATACAGAAAAAGAAAAAACATTGAATTTAGAATTTTTAAAGAATATTCCAAAATATGAGTTGTCCAAAGCCAGGAAATAATATGAGGAGAGGGTGCAGATTGATTTGTTCTCTTCTTTTGTGTATCATAGATTTTAGAGAAAAAGTTAAACATTTACCCCTCTGGCATGGTAAAAACACAGCTTGGCGAAGGTGAAAGGTGGTGGAAAGACATGGACTAGCAAGATCCCATCCAGCTTAGTGAATCTATTTATTTGTTCTTTTCCTGTGTTTACATGTAGCAGTGATGGATGCTATTTCCACACAATGCTGTGCCTCTAGCTGGCACTGGGATCATGTTTTTAATGATCTATGTGCAGCTCTTTACTTTTCACATCTTAGCTACTGGTCTATTTAATACCATCTTTGAAAGAAGCACATTCAATTAAAAAGTATTTAATCATTGTTATAAATGTGGTTTTCAGGAAACTGTGCTAGGAAAAGTCTGATTTGGACCATTAATTATGTGAATTTAACCTGATTTCAACAATCTACAGTGTTTTATTTTATAATATCTAATTCTTAATACATCATGCTTCCTTCTTTCCTCACCTTTCGAACGTTAGCCTTTAATTTAAATTGTTACTTTAACCTGTTCAATCTGCTCACTTGAAGTAATAAACTTTAAGATGTACTTGGTAGTAGTTGTATATCCAAACACTAATGAGGCTTTTATTTATCTATTTATATTTTGTTGTTTTAAATTCCACCTAATTAATGAGGGATCACAATGTTAGGATATACACTGAGCACTCAAACATTTGTGTATTTGTTTTCCTGCGGGTGTTATAACATTTGAAGAGAGAAAGCAGTTATAAAGGGGGGTAAGATAAAAGAAAAAGAAACCTACAATATTTTTGTGCATTTAAAAAAACCAAACAATTTTTTATTTAAATAGATATGGGGGTACAAGTAGTTTTTTGTTACATGGATGAATTGTATAGTTAAAAAAACAATAGTGCAAAAGAGATAAACATAAGAAAAAATTAAACAATTTTTTTCTAGGAAAGATTTTTTAAGAAGCTTATTCTCTTATTTCATCTGCTATTCTAGCAATTCTTTGTTTTGTCTCTGCTCATTGGTTTGGAGCTGACAGCAATGTTTTGAACTCTTTCATCAGTGTGCTATACACTTTTTCTGTTTTCATATATTCATCATCATAATTTTGAAGTCTGGGTATTGAAACTATTGTAGAGCATAACTGAATAGGTCTTGAAATTTCCCTGAAGGCAAAGTCGTTCTGATGTGGCCGATGGTGAACCTGGACTCACTGATATAACGGTATCTGTGCTGGTCAGTAAACGATGACTTTAATCAAGATTCTAAATGTTCCTTAGATTAAATTGCTTTCCAGAATCTTCTGATGTTATGGAATCAGAGTGGATGATTCTGTTTCTCTTTTGAGGTTTCATTCCCCCAGACTCTGATTTTTCTTAAGTTTCAGAGCTGTCAAAGTAACTAAGACAAAAATATTTCTATTTATGTTGTAATCACTTGTTATTTTGCAATCTGAAGCACATAGATGCTAGTTACAGTAGAAATAAAGGAAAGAAATGAGCCCTAGTTTTTGCTTCTTATTATCATTTCCTTTGAATATATAGGAGAAGTACTACACAAAAGTCAAGTGATGTTGCTAGTCACATAATAATTTATCTAAACAAGTGGGTTGTTGGTTGCTTGAATGCACCGTAAAGACTAAACTCTTATTTTACTAATGCTGCAGTTGCTCAGCATGTCTCTGAGCCAACATTGTAGAATTGTGTTCAGAACCAGCAGCAGGTTTATTCTTTTCTTGACTATTTAAAAAATAGACTTTATTTTTCAGAATAGTTTTAGATTTATAGAAAATTTAAGAAGCTAATACAGAGAGTTCCCATATAAACTACACCTAGTTTCTCCTAATATTAACATCTTGCATTATTTTGGTACACTGTCACAATACATGAATCAATATTGGTACATTATTATCAGCTGAAGTCCACAGTTTATTCAGAATTCCATAATATTTACCTAGAGCAGATTTATTTTTATGCTTTCATTTTATTGTTTCCTTCCTTCCTTCTTTTCTCTTCCACCATTGATTCTTTCCCTCTCTCTTCTCCCTTCCTTCTGTTTTCTTCCTGGTAGGGCTCCTGGCAGTAAAACTCACTGGGTCCCCTCGGAATTTTTGATTCTCAGACTTGTCCACATTGAGTCTCCTGCAATTCATCAGTTATAGTTTAAGTTTTCCTACCTTGACATTGGTTCCCACAGAGTTTTTATCTCCTTGGCTTCTGGTCTGCTACGTTGTGATTCTGTGCATTTTCCTTTCTCTCTAGTTGTTGGGGCTGAGGTTTGCCCTATGACCTCAGTTCTCAGATCTGTGAAGAGTTGTTGATTTTTAGTTTGCTTAGTTTTTTTCTTATCGTGAAGGCAGAAGTGATCTCAATCTCCTAACATGCCAGATCAGAAACTGGAAGTCTCTAAAGTATAGTTTTGTTGTTGTTTTTTGTTTCATTTTTGTTTTTGTTTCTAGACATAGTCATCACGCTCTGTCGCCTCAGGTAGAGTGCAGTGGCGCCCTCATAGCTCACTGCAATTCAAACTCTTGGGCTTAAGCGATCCTCCTGCCTCAACCTCCCAAGTAGCTGGGACTATAGGCTCGCACCACGATGCCAGGCTAATTTTTCTATTTTTAGTAGACTCAGGGTCTCACACTTGCTCAGGCTGGTCTCAAACTCCTGGGCTCAAGTGATCCTCCCACCTCAGCCTCCCCGAGTACTGGGATTACAGGAGTGAGCCACCACGCTTGGTCTTTAAGTATAGTTTTAATACAAAGGAAATTTAGAGCTTTGCAGAGTCTTGCACATATTAAGTGCTCTCTCAATTTTAGCTATCAATATTGCTGTATCTATTGATTCCAGAGCTAGGTTTTCAAACTTCAGCATTTCTAAAATCTTACAATTGCTTTGCATTTAATTCCTGCTGCTTCTGACCCTGACTTTATGAAGGGAGAAGCCCAGCATCTATTAAGATATGTGAGACTGGCCTTTATCAAAAAGACCCAAAACAATAAATGTTGGCTTGGATGCGGAGAGGTAGGAACACTCATACACTGCTGGTGGGACTGCAAACTAGTGCAACCTCTGTGGAAAGCAATATGGAGATACC
>NW_012141635.1:8910058-8912412 GCF_000956105.1 Propithecus coquereli
GTTATATCCCTGTAATTGATTAAGTAATTATATTTTAATTGGCTTAAGTTCCTACCTAGAAATTCAGGGAGCATGCTATGCCAAGCAGAGAGGTTTCTAATATCTTGAAAAAAAAAAAAAAAAAAAACAACAACAACTCAGGGAGCATTATATAACTTCATTCTCATCACTTTAAAATAAAGACTATTTCTTAGACTTATGTATTCCTTGCTTCTTTTGGCTTTGCAACAGCTATATCAGCTTTGCTTAAATAATGCCAATTGTTCTTCTTGGCGGAGATCATTTACTTGGAAACTTTGTTCGTGAATATGCCCATTAAGTTGATCCATGCATATAGTGTACTGGTTCTCTAACTTTAGTGAATGTCAAAATCATCCTGGATGTGTAAAAAGTTTCAGATTCCTGGGAGAAGCCTCATAGTTTCTTATTCTAAAGGTCTGGCTGAGATTCAAGAATCAGCACTTTTAATGAACATCTCACACAATTTAAGTGGGTGATCCAGGGACCTGGCTTTGCAGACAAACCCTTATGTGGTGATTTCATTGTATCAGCCAGTGTCCATCAATCCCACTATCCTTTGATGTGGGCTGGAGCTGGTATATGGTCCCATCCAGATGACAAACTAGGTTATCCTAGAACTAATGATCTGGCCTGGATGTCAACTAGTACCCACCGGGATAGTCAGTGGCCTGTGGGGTCAGCACATATGCTGATGGAGAAGGCATATATTCTGATCAGTGGCTGCTCTAATATAGTAAGTATTTTGCATTTAAATATTACCCTGGCTTCAGCAGATCTTTATCCTTCTGTTCCCTGAAGGAGAATCCTCTCTGGTTTGACTCTGAAATAATCTTATTTTTTTCCTTCTCTGGGGAAATATTTCTACTTAGATTTCCTGAGAATCAAGGCAAACTTTTTTCCAAGTCAATAACCAAGACTCAGCCTTTTTGTGTTTTCTTTATACCGAGAGTTGACCCAGTCACACTTCTCTGATGAAAGTTTGACAGTTCAGATAATCTGGTTCTTTCCTATGGTTATTCTTAGACACATATGAAAACCTTGAAACAAAAACTTCTCTACAATTATCATGAATTGCATACAGAAAAAGAAAAAACATTGAATTTAGAATTTTTAAAGAATATTCCAAAATATGAGTTGTCCAAAGCCAGGAAATAATATGAGGAGAGGGTGCAGATTGATTTGTTCTCTTCTTTTGTGTATCATAGATTTTAGAGAAAAAGTTAAACATTTACCCCTCTGGCATGGTAAAAACACAGCTTGGCGAAGGTGAAAGGTGGTGGAAAGACATGGACTAGCAAGATCCCATCCAGCTTAGTGAATCTATTTATTTGTTCTTTTCCTGTGTTTACATGTAGCAGTGATGGATGCTATTTCCACACAATGCTGTGCCTCTAGCTGGCACTGGGATCATGTTTTTAATGATCTATGTGCAGCTCTTTACTTTTCACATCTTAGCTACTGGTCTATTTAATACCATCTTTGAAAGAAGCACATTCAATTAAAAAGTATTTAATCATTGTTATAAATGTGGTTTTCAGGAAACTGTGCTAGGAAAAGTCTGATTTGGACCATTAATTATGTGAATTTAACCTGATTTCAACAATCTACAGTGTTTTATTTTATAATATCTAATTCTTAATACATCATGCTTCCTTCTTTCCTCACCTTTCGAACGTTAGCCTTTAATTTAAATTGTTACTTTAACCTGTTCAATCTGCTCACTTGAAGTAATAAACTTTAAGATGTACTTGGTAGTAGTTGTATATCCAAACACTAATGAGGCTTTTATTTATCTATTTATATTTTGTTGTTTTAAATTCCACCTAATTAATGAGGGATCACAATGTTAGGATATACACTGAGCACTCAAACATTTGTGTATTTGTTTTCCTGCGGGTGTTATAACATTTGAAGAGAGAAAGCAGTTATAAAGGGGGGTAAGATAAAAGAAAAAGAAACCTACAATATTTTTGTGCATTTAAAAAAACCAAACAATTTTTTATTTAAATAGATATGGGGGTACAAGTAGTTTTTTGTTACATGGATGAATTGTATAGTTAAAAAAACAATAGTGCAAAAGAGATAAACATAAGAAAAAATTAAACAATTTTTTTCTAGGAAAGATTTTTTAAGAAGCTTATTCTCTTATTTCATCTGCTATTCTAGCAATTCTTTGTTTTGTCTCTGCTCATTGGTTTGGAGCTGACAGCAATGTTTTGAACTCTTTCATCAGTGTGCTATACACTTTTTCTGTTTTCATATATTCATCATCATAATTTTGAAGTCTGGGTATAGAAACTATTTTAGAGCATAACTGAATAGGTCTTGAAATT
>NW_012141635.1:8914447-8915873 GCF_000956105.1 Propithecus coquereli
AGCACCTCTTATATACTCCTGGAAAGCGCTGGAACACATTCTACTAAGCGAAGTATCCCAAGAATGGAAAAACAAGCATCACATGTACTCACCATCAAACTGGTATTAGCTGATCAACATTTAAGTGCACATATAAGAATAACATGTATTGGATGTTGGGCAGGGGGATCGGGGAGGAGGGAGGAGGGGACGGGCATATGCACAAACAATGAGTGCGATGCGCACCTCCGGGGGAATGGACACGCTTGAAGCTCGGACTTGGCAAGGAGGGAGGGTAAGGGCATCATAGATAACCTAATCATCTGTACCCCCATAACATGCTGAAATAAAAATTAAAAAAAAAAAAAAGATCTAGGCAATTTCCCCCTCTTCACCTTGAACATCTCAGGTCTGGTCTATGCAGTCCCTTTATTCCAAGTTGTCTCTGTAAAACATGAACTTTAACATCCCTAACGTACGCAGTCTGGACTTTATACAAGGCAAGCACACTAAAGCAAACAAGATTTCCTCGGACCACAACTTAATTCTGGTATGTAAAGGCTGTGATAGGACACATCTCTCCTCTCTCTCTCTTTCTTCCTCCCTGTCTCTGTCTCTCTGTCAATGTCTCTCTCTCCCTTTCCCTAAAGTTGAATAGAGGATAAGGAACCCTACTGGGGTAAGAGAATATTTTTCTTTTTAGATTTTTTCCAATAAGTGTACAATAAAAAACATCAAATGGTAAGAAAATTTTTTTTATAGTTTAATTGGCAGCATTATTTCTTTCTTGGTGGTACCTAAAACGATGTTTGGCAATTGACAGCAATTTATATTTGATCAAATAATCCAGTGGTGTGCTGAAGCCAGCTCCCACTGACTCAAGAAGCAGACTGAGTGCATCTTTTCTCAACTGTAGGTCCAGTGATGTCAGATGATGGCTTGAAGTTAGCCATGGTGGGAGCATTAACTCCACATTAATCAGCCAATGTTAAAAATCAGCACCCCTTCCCTGAGATCTGGCTATTAAACATTTATCAGAACACCATTGATTTTATCTCTGCATGACAAATTTCACTCTAGAAAAGCATTTTCTGTATATGATTGGTTACAGACCATACAAACATGTAAAGTTAAAATATATTTCAGAAATTTACATGCCATCATTGATTGGCATGAACCAGACACTAATTCTCAGAAGAGATTGGCACAGATTAAAACTCTGACAATTTTTTTTTCTTCCTTGATAAATATGAAACTTAGAAGTTTTTAAAGAATACTTTTCAATAGTAAAGCAGAGTTAAGTTTATCTACTGGTGTAAAGAAGATCTACAATGACTCCTCTAGGCCTTCCACATTTATAGCAATTGGAGATTGTTAGACTTTTTAAAAAACCTTTCCAGATTTAGTTAGTAGTTAAAAGATTTTTTTTTAATAAAAAAACTTTGTA
>NW_012141635.1:8916323-8917158 GCF_000956105.1 Propithecus coquereli
TAAGTTGATGAAGGTGTTTAGATTTAGTCTGATAGAAGGTGAGTTTCCAGAAATTATAAAGGGCCTTTAATCTGAACTAAATGAACCTCTGCTCCTACTCAAATTCAAATTTAACTTTGCTTTCTTTTATTGCAAGTTTTTTCCAATCCTATTTCTTGAATCCTTTCCTCCTTTCTTTTGTTGTTTTATTCACTACTTCTTAAATTACTTTTTTATTCATGGCGCTTCCTTTCACAGAAATTGCTGAATCATATAGGCACATGAAATATAAACTCTGACTCCTTACTTTCCTTCATATTAACATGTATTACCGCATTACAGATCACAAAAATGATCAGGGACTAGAAGTTGTTGGGCAGTTACATTTCTATGCAACAAATGATCAATACAGCACATAGTACCCGAAAGCAGGAAAATATAATCAAGAATTTCATTCACTGCCATTACCATTCAAGTGGAAAACTATTTCAGAAATGTATAAATGCTGCTCTGACTCTATCATTGATAAATTAATAATAGATTAGCCCTTCCTTTTTCCAAAAGGTTTATAAATCAATATTTTGTACAGTATAAATAGCAATTCCATAATTTGCACATGGATATTTATTGAATATCTAACAAATATTAATTTTCTTGTTTCTAAAGAGTGTATTTCTTTAACCTATTGACTTAAATAATACTTATGGAAAGGTTTTATTTTGTTTTTCTTTATCTGTTAATATATAGTTATTTATTTTTTACATTTTAGGTAAAGATAATTATTACCCATGTGGTATATAGCAGAAAACATTGTCTTCAAATTTTACTTGGTAAATAGTAGCAGACATTATTTTCA
>NW_012141635.1:8917208-8927830 GCF_000956105.1 Propithecus coquereli
TAGAACATACAGCAATTGATAACATATTTTGTTTGTAAGCTCTCTGGTCTCTGCAGAAGTTATTATATAGAGATACATTCTGAGAAATGTGTCCTTAAGTGATTTTGTCATTATGCAAACATTGAAGAGTGTACTTACACCAACCTAGACAGCACAACCTACCACACACCTAGGCTGTATGCCAGAGCCTTTTGCTCCTAGGCTATAAATCTGTACAGCATGTTACTGTACTGAACACTTTAGACAACTGTAACACAATGGTAAGTATTTGTGTGTCTAAGCATATTTAAACATATAAAAGGTACCAAAAATGTGGTATTATAATCTTACAGGACCACCATAACATATGAGTTCTTCAGTTTACCAAAAAATAGAGCACATGACCAAATTTATTTATTTATTTATTTAACCGAGAAGGCATATACAACTAGAATTTAAATACAATTAATCACATAAAGTAACAAACACATCAAATTCAAATTTCAAAGTCTCTATAGTTTTCCAGCTCAAGATTGTGGAAGTAAAAAACACAGTGCAAAGGAGGGAAATATCTGCTGTTTATCTTCTTTCCTTTCCTAGAGAGATACTCTGAGTTTGGAGCTCCTTGTATAATTAGAAAATTCCACACCTCAGTGGTCACCATAAGATGATTTTTAATGTAAGAACTGAACCCATTCATTCCTTTCCTTGATTCTATTTAAATTATATTGACCTAGGAAAGAAAGAGGCAATTTAATTAGACTGCAATTATTTAAAAAGTATTCATTCTAAAATTATGTGGCAATTACCTGTGGAAAATATAAAGTGTTTATATCTGTCTTAGTATCTTGGAGATAAAGCCTGAAAGTTATTCTCCACAAAAGAGTCACCAGAGACTTTAGAGGAGATAGACATATATATTATACACACATGTATACACACACACACATATATAAATTTCTAACCTTTCACTCAGAAAGTCTTAAAGACAAGTATTTCTTTGGCAGAGGAAGTACTGCTACTCATTGCCTAATTAAATGAATACAAGAAAAAATAGAAAGAAAAATTAGCACAATTCAATGTTTGCTTACTCAAAAATGCAGTACAATACACTGATTTATTTGCAAAGTCATTTTCATATATTTGCTTATATTTAAAATTCATAAACTCCTCCAGGGCTTTGAAACTTCAAAATTCTGCTAACCAGAATATGCATTTATCCCCCTTAACAACTAGTTCCTGCCAAGGAATTTGAGAGAGAAGGTCACATGTGACCAATAAGGATGATTTTGGTTAGATAGAGGCAAAAACTCATCTCACACAGCTCTTGAGAAATAATTTGAGAGTAATGTTGAAGCGCCCTTCTTTTTCTTTTAACCACCTGAAATCAGTAGTTATAAAAAGGGAACAGGTACTGAGGTGATTATGTTCAGAGTGCCAGAAAAAAAAAAAAAAAAAAGAAATGAATTTCTTTTTATCTGGTCCAAAATATGAATTCCAAAGATAAAAGTAATCAGAGAGGGGTAACTGGTTCCAATATTCTGAACTGACTGTATAATTGGTACGAATAAATTTGTCTCAAGATTTATGCTTTACTAATGCACAGATGAGGTGAGGAATTTTTCATTGAATTGGACATGTCTATCCCTGGAGAAGGCAATATTTCCATTCCTCAACAGCCTCCATACAATCCTATCACTGAACATTAGTTTCAGGTTTCCAAAGTTAATTACTTCTATGTAATTATTTCAGGAATACATGGACTTAAACAATTATCAAATATGACAAGATACTGAGTCAAATCAAGTCCAATTCATTAGACTTAGAATATCATATATATTACAACCAAAAAAAAATTCCTATTATCTTAGCTAATGATTGCTAATTTAGTTCAACCTAGAACAGAGAAAGAAATAAATGCACCACAAATATTAGTCACTATAATGCATATCAAATAAAACATTATAAAGTAGTCGATATAAGCAAAAACTATGTACTTTGAAATCAGGGAAATCATATTTTAAATTCAAGTCATTTCTTCTACTCACCATGTGAACTTAGAACTGTTTCTTATTTGCTCAAAAGCTTACTTTCTTCATCTGAAAAATAATGTTAGTTTGTTGAAAGTTACAGAAATAACTTGGCTTATAGGAGTTACTCGGAAAAAGTAGCTTTTATAGATTTTAAGATATAATTTTTCAAAGAATTAAAGTACCATAGTTATAATTTTACAAAGGTTTTATCTTCTATTTAATTCTATAAACTAACAAGTCACACGCTTATTGAGCGATACAAAGTTACACTCTTTGGATAAACTTGAATATATACATGTATACTCACATATGAATGCGCACACACACACAGATGCATGCATGCATACTTTTTCGTAATGTAATTGTTCTTACAGTAATTCTTCAAGTAAAGACATAACAATTTTATGATAATTTTATTTTGCTGTTTTGACACATTCAGAAATTATTCTTAATGAGAGAATATGTTTAGATTAAATAAAGTAGATTTTCAAGCCTAAAATATATGTGCTGCTGCCTCAAATCACAAAATGACTCTTATAAACTTTTTTGGCATTTTTTATCCATATTTTCTTCAACTTTGTCTTGTTTCTGTGGGAAAAATAACAGATTTTTCATTATTAATTTTATATCTCAAATTGACAGATTTTATTGCTCCACCTACATTTTGATAAATTAATTTTAAAACAGGATCTATTCCTTTACTATAGACATTATGTTTTTCCCACTTGATTTTGCTGCTTAATTTTATTTTGAATCTGTCAAATCTGGCTCACAGATGTATATTATTTGCTTTTTGTTTGTTATTTGTTTGTTTGCTTGTTGATTTGTTTGTTTGTTTTTTGAGATAGAGTCTCACTCTGTCACCCAGGCTAGAGTGCCGTGGTATCAGCCTAGCTCACAGTAAACTCAAACTACTGGGCTCAAGCGATCCTCCTGCCTCAGCCTCCGAGTAGAGTTGCTGGGACTACAGGCGCACACAACCACGCCCAGCTAATTTAGCTATTTTTAGTAGAGATGGGGGTCTCACTCTTGCTCACACTGGTCTCGAACTCTTGAGCTCAAGCGATCCTCCCTCCTCAGCCTCTCAAGAGTGCTAGGATTACAGATGTGAGCATCCATGCCTGGCCAGATGTATCTTATTTGGTCAGAACAATAGATGTGTGCATGTTTATCTGTATAAATATACCAATAAATGATCAAATAAATATCTTTTAACTGTTTTTAGACAGGGCATGCATTCGCCAGTTCACCACAGACCCTGCCCTTCTCTATTGCCTTATTCTGAGGTATTTCTTGTTCTATCTGCCAGGAAGAGAGAGTTTTGACTCTGTCTTTAAAGGTCTCCAGATTGACAGATTCCTATAATAAGTCACTGTCACTGTCTCCGTGAGACCCAGTGGTTTAGTGTTTTCAAATGCTTTCTGTCTGCTTGTTTTTGCTGCTATACTTATTGCTTAAATATGTGGCGTTTATTTACTTTTAAAACAATTCATACTAAACTCATGGACTAATAAAGATCATAGTGTTCTGTGTAACAAAGGACTAAATCTATGTAAAATATTCAGAAGTCTTTTATTTTGATGGCATCATATTTATCAGGTATATAGCAAAACTGTTAACTTTTGCTATGAAAGCATTTTCAGAGGAGAACCTATGACATTTCCACATTTTTATGTCTATCTCATATAAAAATGTAGAACCAAATTTCACTGTTTTTAAACTAAGAATTGTACATACATTTCCCTTGTGGAAATGTGCCGTCATTATTGTTTTCTTGCAAGGGTACAATCAATTTCAGTTATTGCAAAAATGACAGGCAGGTAGCATTAGTTATTGCCAAGCCTAGTGTGGACTTGTATTTGGTTCTTTTCCAAGAACAATTCTTCTAAGGGTCAGCAGATTTTTAAAATATTTATTTTTAAACCTCTGCTTCTCTTAAATGGCAATTTTACTACATTTCATGAAATTCTCTGAGTTCTAAGTTTATAAGGAAAGAAGAGAATATATCTGTAAATATAATTATATCCATATATGGACATATATAAATACATGTTTATATGTCTATAAGTACATATACGTGTGTGTGTGTATATCTCTTTTTCATTAGATTGAATTTGGGTATCATACCTAATAACATTGTAGAAACATGTGATTTATCTAAAAATACTGGAAAGGTGGTTTGGAGGGGTTGGCTTTACATCTGCCAAGAGATTGGGGGAGTTAAAATAAATGCTAACAATGGAGTTTTAAACAAGGTCGCATATGAACAAAGTCTAATTTTTATGAAGTTTGTACAATACAGAAGAAAATATTAATGATATCAGTCTGAGATGGAAAAACAGGGATTGCATATAGCATTGGAAATCTAAGTTGTGTTATCAGTTATTGCCTTTCAGTCAAATAGGCCCCAAAACTTTCCACAAGAATGACAAGACTAATGCTTCAATTTCAAGGTAAAACCTAATTTTGGGAGGACCTCTGGCAAGCAGGCTGGGTTTTAATCTTCGTCAGAGGGTGAGGTAGAAGAACCAGAAGTAAACTGATAATTATAGAGTACTTTGTACTATATGCCCTGCCGGATGCGGGTAATTTTGACTGCATTTGAAACAGGAGCTCAGAGGAAGCCCCAGTGAATGGGAGAGAGGAACTCCTTGGGTCTGGAGAGCCAACCAGCCTGCCTCAAAGGCAGCACTGTGCCCCAGAAAGGACACAGAAGTTGCCCTCGGACGGCTGAGGAGAGGGAAGGAATGCCAAGCCCTTTATAGGAGGTGCAGACGTAATGGGGCTGCTTCTTGATTTAGGGAGGAATAGTTCAGACACTGAGTCCAAATTGGTCTGCAAGTAGGGTATTGAGTAGAGTATATATATTGGAGAGCTGTAAAAGCAATCTAATATTTATGGCTAATATTTAGAATCTAAAAAATCAAGTTTAAACTAAGAACGCTTCAGATTAATAAGTGTACACCTTTTAACTTACGAGTACCATTGTTTTACATAATTGCAGTCATAAATCCTACTTATAAAATAGATGTATGCCTAAAGGTATCTGTGTAAATAGTTATTGTTTTAATAATTTGGCTTGTATTTTTAGCTCACTTTTAAAAAAATCACATGAGATCATTAGAAATTTGTACTTTGTCCTCCAATGTATGGCTTTATATCTTTATAGCAGTTTACGGTTTGTACTAAACATTTCATTTCTATTGTCCCATTTGAATCACATAACTGTAAGTTACACCGAGTAGGTATGATTAACCACACTTTGTGTAAGCAGCAGAGGTTAAGAAAGAAAGTATGCTCAATATCACACAGCATCTAAAAATTAGCTCTGCACCCCGAGACATCATTGTTTTTTATTTAATTATTATCAGTGGCTTTTGTATACCATTCTGCATCTATGTTTTTCAAAAATGTATTTTTACTTCCTGTGTATTATAGTCTGCAGTTGGGCTCGAACCAGTGAGAGGAGGCACCTTCCCCCTTGATAACATCAGTGATACTTTCACCTAGGAGCTGGGAGAATGCAGCGCTCCTTTCTCACCCTTGCTGCCTCCCTCGACAACCTCCCTCCCACCACTCTGATGCTCTGATTCTGGGTCCTGGAGAACCTCTCATGAACTCTGTGCCCTTTCTCCGAAGAGCTTTAACCATATACAGGAGAGCAGCCTGTGTACTTGGCCATGAGTCAGCAGACTTGGTGGAATTTTTCTCTCTTTCTTTTCATTTCAATTCTCTGCGACCACATAGATTCTATTTCACTGTATCATAACAGACTGCAAAGCCTCACTTCCCACACTGCCTCAACAGTTGAGGACGGACTGTGCTACACTTGGTTTTTGATGGCCCATAACTCCTTGTTGCTAACCTGCCCTGCTTGACTAGTTAATGATTTCCAAATTCAGTAAGCATACCTCAAGTATAGCTCTGTGGCTTACAAGAAAACCATATTATGCATAGTCACCAGCAAGATGGACCACCTGCCAATCTTTTTTTCAATATTGGCCTTTAAGATAAATAATTACTGTTTCTTTAGGTTTAACTTATTCACTACATTTGTGACTGGGCAATTTTGATAAATTTTTTATTATTGCTTTATGGAATTGTACAGGGTTTTATTTATAAAATAGGTTAAGCGTAAATTGTGAGCTGATTTGCAGAAACAAGCTGACACATACAAGAATGGTTCTTTTGGGAGAAGTTAATTTTGGATTCCAAACAAATAATTTAAACTTAAATTTAAAAAGAAAATCAACCTATTTGCAGCTTCAAGGTTGCTTGTGTTTGGTTGTTTTGAAGTGAAGCACACCTGCTTGATTCAAATTACTAATCATTTCTTCTATTACAGCTGAGTTTACAAATACTACCTGTACAGTGGAAGCCATTTATAACTCTGGGGTTGGTAATGTGAAATGCTATTACCTTAGAAGCTTTTGTTGCACAATCATGCTTTAGCAGAGTTCACATATTATGTTTCAGAAAACCAGATTTGACCTGCGAAATATGAGGATTCACAAAATAGCCAAGAATTATAACATACCATGAAGAAAAATGTATTTGAAAAGAAACTTTCAGTCAATTGAATGAATATGACATTGAAATGGGACAGAGAGACAGGAAAGAAATTAGTGGGATTAAATTGAAAATAAGATATATTAGAAAACTATGTATATGACCAAAAAATTTAAGGAAAATAATGACTATGATGGAAAAGGAGATTAGTAGTTTTCAATAGAAAATAATAGAAAGAAGAATGTTAAAAAAACTGAATAATACTATTTAAAAATCCAGAAATAGAAGAAAGTGGAAAGAATTTGGGTAAGAGTGAAAGTAATAGAAATGTGGAAATTAGCCACAAAGTAATAAACTAGAAAAAAGGAACATGCGTGATACTAATAGAGATTGAAGAGTAGAAGCAATATATGGCATTGATTGAGGAAACCCACTCTTCAGATATGTTCTGGAGATTCATTTTTCTGAAAACAGACAATCTGCCCAATTTCTGTCATGTCAATTTTATCTCTCACAAGCAATGAGAAAAATATATATATGTATATATTATTAATGTTTAGATTGTAGAAGATTCAGGAGTATCATGATGGCTGTCTTTAAATAAAGGAAAATATATCATGTAAAAAAGAGATTACTTAAGCCTAATACACAATTCCAAGGTCTATAATTAGGATTGATGCACAAAAATTGGAGGAGAATTAAATTTAACTCAATAAATGCAAAATTTGTTATTTACTTATTCATTTTTAATGAGTAGAGATACATAACAATGGAATGGGCTTTCCAGTGAGGAACTAAGATGGTAGTCATGGGTGTATTTGCAGTTTGAAAAGTCCAAATAGGTGAAGTCCCTGAGCCTGCAGGACACTAATCTTTATTAGAAGGGAAGAAAATTCTACTACTACTACTACTACTAGCTAAAGTTATTGACTGCTTACTATCACTCACGTGCTATGTCAAGCCCTTCACTTATTAACTTATTTGAGAAGGGTGAGGGTCACCAAAAAGCTGACAATAATCAGGAGAAAATCTATATAGGATGATATGTTAAAAGAATAGGTAGGAGAACTCTTCATGGGGAAAAAAACAGCTGTCAACATTGGCTGCTTGAGCTAGATAAAACGAAGGAGCATGAATATGTGGAATTTTAGTTAAAAAGAAACTGGTAACTTAAAGAAGGCACTTGCAATAAATATTGAGTGGACTTTGGCTGTAGACATTATAATTTAGGATTTTATATGTAACAGCAAAGTTAGTAGAGGGTTGCAGGAGAATAATTAGAAGATGAGAATTTTTTTCTATTTAGGATTAATACATTCAAGCAGAATAAAGGAAATCAGTTGGCTTTTACCACATTTTATTAAATATAAGTTCCCATCTAATTAATACTATTTGTCTTAATTTATAAGATATGGCCATGTGTCTCAGCACAAAGCTTGACCAGATATTTTACTATCTACTATACGATAATTGAAAATGTATTTTTAGTCCAAATAAGCATGGTGTTTCTATGGCACCATTAAATTAACACAGCAAATAATTTAAGTGAGTTTTGTATACGCTATTTTGCTAAGAGCACTTTCCTTTCTTTTCCTTTACTTATAAGGAGTAGAAACCTACTCTGACTATCTCAAATTGAAAACTCAGATGGGATTGTTATGAAGAATCAACAGGTAATATTAAAAATATCTGTGGGAAGGAAATCCATTTGAGTACACTATCACAGGAACTGAATTTAAGAAATGAAGTTCCCTCGAAGCGTATTCTTTTCCTTTACCATTTTTCCAAACGATTATTTTTGTTTGTTTCCATATAACCAATTTATTGAACTTCTGTTTCATGAACACCCTAAATGCACAGAAAATAACAATGGGAGGTAACAGAAGTTATTCTGCCAGCAGTGTCTAAAGAATGATCTTGATAGAAGTAGATTGTTTATATATTATTAAAGATATAATAAATTATGACATTGTCATCACTTATTTGATAAGTAGTAGTACACCCCAGTTTTTATTAGTTAGACAAATAGAATTTCTACTTCCCATAATGATTTTCCTTTAGGAAACAAATATACTTAAATTATTCTTCTTGGGGAACACAAATTTTAACTTGAAAATATTTCTTTTTGTCGTTTCAATATGTTGCATACAGCCTCTGCAGTATCTTATATGTGGACTGCACCCAATATCTTGTAAATACTTAAATTGATGTCTTAAATTATTGTTTTAATTGATAAGTGTATGGAATGTTAATTTCTAAAGGAAGATGTCAGTATCTGTGTGATATTTCCCTGCCTGCTTCCAACTTTTATTATAGTGGTAGGACCCACCTATTTAGGGGTGAGGACTTGGAATGCTAGGGAATAAATGATCTGACTTTAAACATAAATAAATCTCTGTGAGGCTTTGAAAAGTACATTTTTTGAAAACCTATTTAAACCAGTGTAACCTACACTTAATAGATATGCTCTCTAGAGATATGTCAATTCCACTTCAGAACACCAATTAATGAGAGAATGATTTTGAATAATCTATTATTTAAAGTAGTAACTGTAGCAACTATATAGTTTCTATTTTTTCTTCTCTGGCAGAAACATGAGTGCTCATGATTTGCTGGTCATTTTTATTTTGTGGCTTTCATGCCACTTTGAAGAAATGCCTTACTATTTTATTCTTTAATTTGATAAAAACTATCTATGTAAAAGTAAACACAATATTTTATAGCAAAATATTGAAAGTATTCCCTTCTATCCTATGAACATGATACAGGTTATCACAAATTTTTTCAATTTGGGGTGTTCATTGCAGAGGTAAAGAAGTAAATTGTATATATATTGGAAACAAAAAAATCAATAACCAAAATCATAACAGAGTTTAGCCAGACTGTTGGATATAGGCTTAATAGGCAAACATCAATAGAATGATATTAATACAAAAACATATATGGAGTTAAAAATAATGAAAAAAATTAAACTCCATTTCAAATGATAACAAAAATACAAACTACCTAGAAATCTATCATACAAAAGCTGTGCGAAACACACGAACAAACAACAAACTAAATAAATGAAGAATCTACTAAGTTCATAGCTTGAAATATTCAATAACCAAAAAATATAAATTCTTTCAAAATTCATTTATATATTGAACACAATTCTACTCAAAATTCAAATGTGTATGTTTGTATGTATAAATGAATTTATTTAAATTTGCTATTTTAACCTAAAGTTTATATGGAAGTGAAAAGAACGAAGAATATCTAAGATAATTTTAAGGAACACATTTGGCGGACTTGCCCTACCGGGTAGCTAGATTTATAATAAAGCTATAGTAATCAAGAGAATGTAGAATTAGTGCAGAAATATAGGAACAAATGAAGAAAACACACAAACCTATTTTATATAAGTGGATAAATGGGGAAAAGGGATTTTTTAACATTTTCTAGAATGAGTGATTATCTCTCTTTGTAAAAAAAAAAATTGGGGATTAAATTTCTCCTTTACATCATACACAAAAATAAGTTCCAGGTGAATTAAAAGCCTACTATGAGAGGAAAACTTATGCTATTTTAAGAAGGCAATATAAGATAATATTTTTACAGCCTCAAAAAAAGAACGGATTTAACTGGGGAAAAACAAGCACAATCACAAAGAAAAGAATTGCTAAATGCGACTTCTTTAAAATAATTTCTGTGTATCAAATTATACAAAAGAAAAACAGTGTAAAGACATGCCCCATTTTCAACACATATGAAATGTTTTCAGAACATATAAAGAACTTCTATGAGTTTATACACAAAAAAGACAAAAATCTAACAGTAATATTGGCAAAGTTTTGCACAGACATTGCATAGAAAAGAAGGTTCATTGGGCCACAAATATGTGAAATATTATTCAGGGAGTTACAAATATAATTATGTTTTATACATAATTTTTTGTCATATGAGAATGTGAATGGCACACTTTCTGAGTCAATAGATGTTTAAAATTGCCCCATTTCTTTTAAGAATGAATTTTGTAGATAATTAGTCTCCAAGTATTTTCTTTATATGGTTAACCTAATTTTTTAGTCTGGATGATTTTATAATAATTTTTCTTACTTT
>NW_012141635.1:8927887-8936344 GCF_000956105.1 Propithecus coquereli
TTCCTTAGAGTATTTCTCCTCCCTCCCCCCATTCTCTCCCTGTGGATTCCTATATGTAAGATTTCCTAATTTAGTCTTCATCATTTCTTTCTTTCTTTTCTTTCTAACTTCCATTTCTTTTTCTTTCATTATTCTTGGAGTTCAAAAAATTTTCTGGGATTCTCTTTTATTTAGTTCAATGATTTTCTTTTCTGCCATATTCAGTCTATTATTTATTGCTTTTTAACAAAAATCTGCAATCAGAATTTGCATTTCCAAGAACTTCCTCATTTGATTATTAATCCATTTCATAAGAGTCAGCTCTAGGTTTACTAATACAGCATGCTTTCTAAATTTCCCCAAACCAGAATTCTCTTCTTTTTTTTATGATAATTATTTTTATGGAGTATTATTTGCTCTCAATTCTCATTTTGTCCTATTCTTTTCAAAGCTGAGTGTTTATATGTTTCTGGATTTTTTTTTTCTTTTTTTCCTTACACACATACAGAGGTCTATATATATTAGCAAAAGTAGAGTTGGGTATTTATCCAATATTGTTATTATTGATCAATTCCTTTAGTTTCAGATACAAATCTAAGTATTTAAATACATTGTAAAATTCCTCTTTATCATAAGTATTAAATTTATTGGGGAGTATTGGCTTTGGGTGGAGAGAAATAGTTACTGAGCAGAGAGTTTTTCCTCTGTTAGAACCAATCTCCAGCCCAAAGACAGATGAAGCAGCCTCCCCCTCTCTAACAGGCTCCTGCTGTATATGAATTTCCATGTTTTCCCAGATCCACCCAACAAGCTGTCTCCGTTACCCTATTCCCTGAACTCCACAGATTAGATACTGATTTGGAGGCTCAAATACAGTCTCAATCTATTCTTGTGTCCTTTTTCCCAGTCCTTCTAACCATCGATCTCCACTTTAATAAATAAAATGCTTGTTGTAATTTTATCTGTGTCAATTTAATTTTTGACTACCAAACCTCTAATGATTAATGGAATTACATTATAATCTTTCAAAAATTTCTAGGCAGTCCCATTAGTTTCTATGTATACTTCTACCACATTTTTTTTTACTATATGATGTAGTCTCAAAACATTTTCCTCAATTTTGGTGTTTACTTTTTATGCATATATTTAAAATAATATACCACAGTCCAATTATTCTTAATGATTTTGAATCTAGTGTTATTTTTTTTTGTTCTGTTTTTTTTTTTATTTCAGCATATTATGGAGGTACAGATGTTTAGGTTACTTTTATGGGAAATGAATATTGACTTTACTGTATTATTTGTAGTTGATTTTAATCACTACGAAATCTCCTTTTTTAAAATATTTATTTTTAGCAGTTTTAGGTTCATAATAAAATTGAGCAGAAGGTACAGAGATTTCCCCTATACTCTTGTCCCCACACATGTATAGTCTTCCCCATTGTCAACAATTCTCCACCAGAGTGGTATATTTGTTACAATCGATGAACCTCCAATGACACACCATTATCACCCAGAGTCTGTAGATTACATTGGGATTCATTCTTGGTGTTGCACATGCTAAGGGCCTTGACAAATGGATACTGACATGTATCCACCATCATAGTATCATCCAATATATTTTCACCGCCCTAGAAGTCCTCTGTGCTCCACTTAGTCATTCCTTCCTCCCACCAACTCCTGACAACCACTGATCTTTTCACTGTCTCCTTGGTTTTGGCTTTTCCAGAATGGTTTATTACAGTTGCAATCATACATTATGTAGCCTTTTCAGATTGGCTTCTTTCACTTGGTAGCATGCATTTAAGATGCCTCTATGTCTTTTCATGGCTTCCTAGCTTCTTTCTTTTCAGCACTGAATAATATGCCATTATCCAGATGTACCACAGTTATTTATTCATTCATGGCTGTCAAGTTTTGACAATTATGAATAAAGCTGCTGTACATATCTACATGCTAGTTTTCGTGTGGACTTATGTTTTCAACTCCTTTGGGTAAACACCAAGTGTGATTGCTCTATAGTATGATAATGTTTAGCTTTGTAAAAAATTGCAAAAATGTCCTACAAAGTGGCTATACCATTTTGCATTTCCATTAGCAATGACTGAGAGTTCCTGTTGTTCCACATCCTTACCAGCATTTGGTATTGTCAGTGCTCTGGATTCTGGCATTCTGGTAAGTATGTAATAACGGTATCTTATTCTTGTTTTAATTTGCCTCTCTCTGATGACATATGATGAGGATCCCTTGTTTATTTGTTTGTTAATGATGTTATGAACTGTATTGTTTAATCATCACTTACTATCACTTATAAAAATGCAGCTTGTTCTTAAACTTTAGTTTTAATACAAATTTATATTATTTTGTATTTAAATATGAATTTTAACTATTTGCATTAATTTTCATAGTTAGATATTTTCATGGCAGGCAGTAGTGTGTGGTGATTAAATTAGACATAATACACACATGTTTAAACTCTGGATTTGCCACTTGCCATTGACATTTATATTGACGCCTCTGGTATTATAGCTTTGCCTTCTGTAAAATGGTGTGAGACATAAAATCATGGATAACTACTTTGCCTAGGAGTGAATCTGTGACTTCTGCCTCCCCCTTGCCCCTGCCACGTGGGGAGGGAATGAGGAATCCCGACACTCATGTGTGCCCCGTGGGCAGGTGACTTGCTCCCCCACTGCGCCACCACTAAGGGCCTTGGGCAGAATGGGAGATCACAGGCTCAGTGCCCGCTGCTGTGACCTGAGTGATTCCATTCAACCACACTTCCTGTGGGACCCAGGCAGAGCACGTGCCCATAGCCCTCAGTGCCCACCGCCCACTGTGGGGGCAGCTGGACTGCCTCCTGAGAGGCTTGAACAAGATGAAAGCCAGTGCGGTGGCTGCCTTTGTATCTGGGTGGACTGCATACCATGGACCCATGCCATTCTGCATAGGTGCCCTGGGAACTGTGCCTTGTGTGTGCCCTGCCCCCAGTAAGCCCTGCCTCATGGTCACCCCAGCCCACACGTGTGAGTGCCGTGCTCCTCCGACCTGCTTCATCCCATGTAGGTACCCTGTCTCATGGGTTTGCTTTGTCCCTGGGTCCAACTTGGCCCGGTTCATGAACCATGACCTGCTGGCCCACTCCACACCAGGTGCCCACTTGGCCCCACGCCCTGTAGATCTGCTCCACCCCACAGGCCCACTATGCCCTGTGCACCCTCTATGCTGTCCCGTATGTACCTTGCCCTGCCCTCATGCCTGGCACCTCAGTGCCCAGACCTTCACAAATGCACGCCAGACCCAGTGGACCTCCTCCATCCTGCGTGCACTGCCCGTCCTGCCAGCCAGCCCCACCTCACATGTGTTCCTAGCATCAGGGACTGCCCTGCCACATTGGCCTGCTGACAACCACAGGGGAACATGGAGATGCAGTAGAGCAGCAGCGTTAAAGGCTCACAGTGCATTCGCCCCTCTCCTGCCGGGTCAAGCTTTTAGAGTAGGACACAGCATACCACCCAGGGACCTATCCCTATCTTCATCGAGCAAAAGAGGTCACAGCAGAGGAGAACAGGTATACCATATCTGCTATCCGTTTTGAACTGAAAGAAGAGGCCATGGATGAGAAGAAACCAGCATAAATATTTTGGCGACATGAACAAACAGGCTGTCGTAATACCCTCTGAAATAAACATTATTTGTTTGCTTGTTTATTTATTTATAATTTTAAGGGGTGCAGTGCAGGTTTGTTACATGGATATACTGGGTAGTGGTGAAATCTGGGCTTTTTAGTGTAACTATCACCTGAATAATGTACATTGTACCCATTAAGCAATTTCTCATCCTTCTCTCCCCTCCCACCCTCTCACCCTTTGGAGTCTCCAGTATTTTTTATTCCACTCTATGTCCATGTGTACACATTATTTAGCTTCCACTTATAAATGAGAACGTGCAATGTTTGACTTCCTGTTCCCGAGTTGTTTCACTTAAGGTGATGGCCTCCAGTTCCATCCATGTTGCTGCAAATGACATGGTTACATAATTTTTATAGCTGAATAATATACATACTATATGTGTACTATATGTGTACATACATACATGTATTTACACATCACATTTTTTTATCCATTCATCTGTTGATGGAAACTTAGGTTGATTCCAAATCTTGGCTCTTGTGAATACTGCTGCAATAAACATATAACTGCAGGTATCTTTTTGAAATAATGATTTCATTACCTTTTGGATAGATACCAAGTAATGGGATTGCTGGATCAAATGGTAGTTCTATTTTTAGTTCTTTGAGAAATCTTCATGCTGTTTTCTATAGAGGTTGCACTAATTTACGCTCCCACCGACAGTATATAAACTTTCATTTTTCTCCATACCCTTGCCAACATCTGTTATTGTTTCTCTTTTTATAATAGCCACTCTAACTCATGTAAGATGATGTCTCATTTTGGCTTTAATTTGTATTTCTCTGATGCTTAGTGATGTTGAGCAGTTTTTCATGTTTGTTGGCCATTTGTATTTATTCTTTTGAAAAATTTCTATTCATGTCTAATAAACATTGTTTTATATAAGATGGTATACATTTTAGCCCACATATTTCTTATGAGCTTGACAAGAGATTAGAGTTGTGTAACAGCACAACCCTAGTAAGGGGCACGTTGAACAAGTGCTGGTTCCTTCATTGTCCTAAGCAACGGTCAACAAATTGGGAATCTTGCACTCTATGCAGTATGCAGGAAAATCTAATGTAGAGGAAAGAAGCTATATTAGAAACTTTAAAAATTATAACATATGTAACCTAAACATCTGTACCCCCATAATATGCTGAAATAAAAGAAAAAAATTATATTTAATCACATTTTTTAAAAATATATCTTTTCATATTTGATGATCATATAATACATGAGTATATCAGTGTATATACTTAACTAAATGCATAGAAGTTTCTTGTAAAACCTTCATACTCAAAAACATACGCCATTTTTTAAAATTGGGAGACTCAATGCCTTAAAAGAAAGATACCTGGCATCTGAGCCAAAAGAACTAGGTTTATATAACTGTTCAAGTAATTACTAGGTATTTAACCTTCAGCAAATTCTTTAAATGATCTCAGTCTCAATTACGTAAGTGGGATGCTACTAACTAAAAGAGGTAATTAAAAGAGAAAATATACATTTAAAAGGATAATTAAAAGAGATAATACCTGACAATCTCAATTTCTCTCTAATTTTTGTTCATGTCATGAATTAGTAGAAGATAATAAAGTCCAGGGTTAAGGGTATGATTCTCCTGAGTTACATAGGTCATAGTTCTGTATCCGGAGATAAAATCTTGGAATCTTAGATCACTGAACGTCAAACAAAATAACTCAATTATATAACTCATATTTGTTGTTAATAGAAGCTAAACCAAAGATAATTGTTTGATTTAATGACAGTAAATTCACCAACATATTGCAAAAAAACCTTTTTTTTATGTCTGGGAGAAGACTTCTGATGTTACCAAATATAGCATTAAAGTTCTTCCTTTTTTCCATTGCATAATTAATATCATATTTTGTCCATGAAATTCATCAAATTATATGTATCTTTTTTTATATTTTATGACCTTACGATCAAGTTCCTAAAATACTCTGCTTTTTCAGACCTTCAGTTATTTGAGGGTTAAAAGAAGTCCACATTTGCCGATTATCTTTCTAAAAATTCTCTTGATCCTAACACAATTCAGAGCACCTAAAACTTGAGCTCAAATTACAAAGAAAATCATTAAACTGAATTTAAATTTTTTTTACCATCATTGGTTTGAATTACTTTCCATATTTTTTCATTATAACCACACATATAGGAATATCTTTCTATACTATCAATAGTGAAAAATGGGTTTTATTTATTCATTAAAATTTAATATAACATGTTACTTACAGGTATTTATAAAGTAAATGCATTAATGAATTTTGTAAACAGATATAAGAAGAGCTTTATGAACTCTCATGATAATTAATGATCTAATAAATACTGTTTTGTTCTCTGAGCTCCTATATATACTATGATAATGGGCATTAAAATAGCTTTTTTGAGAAGCCACTGTTTTATTCTGCAGAATGTTTAATTTGGTGTGTTACATAGAATATTATGCTTATTAAGTAAGGAGACTTCAACTTATGAGTAAGGTGGAATAGCAGGAGCCAAATTTACTCTGTGACTGAAACGACTTTTTAAAAAAAGACAAAATATAAGAAACAATGGTTCCCATGGCTTTCAAGATAATGGAAACCAGGTAACAAAAGACAGGAATCCCTAAGAGACAAGAAACAAAAGATATTAGCTACTCAATTAACCCAGATTATTGACTAAAGAAACTGTCAAGGCTCTGGCGCATGATGGGGAACTCAGGCTGAGGTCAGTGGTCTAACTTAGTTGAAAAGATAGAGCTGGGAGTCTGGCAAGGACAAGGCAGCCTGAGTTCCAAGGGGAGAGTTTCAGAGAGGATATAGTTTTCTAACTAGAAAACTTTAAAAATCTTAAGGGGTCCTCTTAAAGCATTTGGATGAATACTGATTAGCAGGTGAATGTGTAGAAGCTACCTGAGGCTGAACTACCCAAAATATTAAAGACAACAATTACTACAACTCAGACAGGGTCATGGATTTTGCCTATTCTCACCAAACAGAGTGGAAAACCTTATGACTCATGGTGCATGTGTCAGAGTCCTCACAAGTTAAGTTTTGCTTCAGTAGTGGGGATAATTAACCCAAGACTAAGTGTTGAACTAGTTCTTCGTGACACAGCAGAGAAACAAACGCAGAGAAGATCAAACTTATTCTAAGTAGCTTATCTGCCTCCCAAACAAAACTCGTGTGTGTATGTGTGTGTGTGCATGCATGCATATATATTTATACACACATTTAAAAAGTCTCACACACAGTGAAGTAAAATCACAATACCTTTTATCCAATTAAAAGTTTTCAGATATAGAAAGATGCAAGAAAACATTGTCCATAATGAGGAAAATTAAACAATCAGATCTAATCAGAATTGATGTGGATGAGAGAATTAATCGAGAAACATATTAAAATAACTATTATGACTGCATTTGATATATTCAAGAAGCTAGAAGAATTTTAAATATGTTTAGTAGAGACATGAAAGATACCAAAATACCCAAAATCCAACTATTAGAGATGAGAACTAGAATGTCTGACATGAAAAATACACTAAATAGGATTAATGGCATTTTAGATATTGCAGAAGAAAAGATCAGTAAACTTGAAAACAAAAATAGAAACTACTCAAAAGGGAAAGAACAAAAAAACAAAAAAAAGTTTAAGTAGAACTTCAATGAGTTGCAGGACAGCTTTATCAACTTAATGTAAGCAATTTGAAGTCTCTGAAGAAGAATGAGGAAGTTAAGAAAAATATCTGAAGGAATAATGTATGATAGTTTTTTAAAAAAAATTGAATGAATAATGGATAAGTTTTTAAATTTGATTAAAACTACATATGTGCAGCTCCAAACGCACAATAAATCTTATCACAAAAAGCATGAAGAAAACCACACCAAACTTGTCATAATACTATTGCCTAAAACCAGTGATAAGATGAAAAATCTTAAAAGTAACCAGAGGAAAGATATATTAAGTTCAGAAGAATACAAAAGAAGATTAAAAACAGATTTCTCATTAAAAAAAAAATGCTAACAAAAAGGCAGTGGAAAAACATCTTTAGGGTACTAAATGAAAAAGCTGTTAATGTAGAATTCATTACTAGGCACAAATATCTTTCAAAAATGAAGACAAAATAATCATTCAGAAATATTAATATAAAGGCCAAATGTGTTACAAGAAATGTTCAGGAAAGTCCTGAAATAGGAGGAATACAATACCTTTGTTGACAAAGGTGTATAGGTAATTCAGTGGAGAAAGTGTGGTCCTTTTATTAATAGTGTTGAAAAAAATTGGATATCTATATTAAAAAACATAAACTATAAACTTCAACCCATACCTCTAAAGATAAACAAAAATGGACTCAAAATGAGTTATAAACATAAATGTAAAAACTAAAACTATGAAACTTTTAGAAGAAAATAAAAGATAAAATCTTCATGACTTCAAGTTAGGCCAAGGTTTCTCAACCATCTCACTATGGAATAGTTCTTTGTTGTGGGGAGCTGTCCTTTGCATTGCAGGGTGTTTTGAATATACTGAAGATTTAAAATGTGCATTATTATATTACAAGTTTAAAATGTCGGCAGTAAAATAGCCTGTTTTACTTAGTTTAAAGTAACATTTCTCCAACCCATTTTATGTTGGGATCCTGTACCCAACATTTTTTCTTTTTTCACCTAATACCTATTATTATCCTCAAGTACCTGCATGCCACGGTTCTCACTTTAGAAAATGCTGGTCTTGAGCTGTCTGATTAGAGATTACAGTTATCGAGAAGGGAGACAGGGTTATTGGTGAAGGGTAGGGAGA
>NW_012141635.1:8937324-8940577 GCF_000956105.1 Propithecus coquereli
GGCTGGGTTCGTTAGATTCATGCCCTAGAATAAGGAGTTAGCTCCATGTTATTTACTAAGAAAGTGCTCCCAGAAGAAACCCCTATGAGAACAGAGACAGCAGGACCTGAAATGGGAAGAAGCCAAGCAAAGGTGATGTTTCAGGCAAAGTGTCAATCTCAGCCTGATCCTACAGGGAAGCTTTGGAGTGTAGATCAGGCCTCAGGACTTCTCCCAAGTTCAGTCAAGAGACGTAGGCTTTTCTAATTTAGCTACAGTCAGTCGTTGGCTACTAGTTAGCATGGAGGGACCTAAATTCCCAGGCACCTGTGGCTCCCTGTGCTTGTGGGTAAAGCTGCTCTGGTAGTCCAAGGACATTCCTCCAGAACAAGTGTAGACTGAAGGGTGCACTGAAGGAAGCAAAGCACACAGAGGCATTCCGGCCTGAACACTGAGAGCGCCCACTGCAAGTGAATTGTGTGGTGTGTATGTATGTGCCTGTGTGTGTGTGTGAGTGTGTGTGTGTGTGTCTGTGAATTAAGTGGGGTCGGTTAAGATTCAGTGGGGTGAGAGGCGGTGTTTCTTGTTAGTATAGTTTTAAAATTAAGTACAGAAAGCATTCAATACTTTTGTGGCCAAGTGTACCGCATCCATTTCTAAGTCTTACATCAAGGATTTACATTTTTCTGAGAAGAAAATGAAAGGAGGGAAATGACAGAAAAGTCTATATTTCCCTCCTACACAGACAAGCAAATGCTTCTTTAAGTATAGGAAGTTACATATAATGCCAAACCTTTACAAATTATGAATATTTTCTTACTTGTTTATTATATGTGATGGTTGAGTTACTGGTTTGTTAATATTACAATCAACTTTTGCTTACTTTCCTTTAAACAGAGTACATCAGAAGTTCAATAACTGAGAACATTTTGCAATTGGTTCATTTTGGAAGGCATCCCCCAGGAAGGATACAGTGGGGAAAAAAAAATTAAAACCCTTAAATTCTTTAAGGCAATGTTTTTCATATTATGATTCCAGGGTCACCTGCATCAAAATTGCTTGGGGAATTGTTAAAACCTCCATGAATTCTATCCTGAAACCCCTGATTCAAATTTCTGATGGTGAGATCTTGAATATATCTTTTCAAAAAGATCCTCAGATTCCTGTGCACACTTGAGAATGAGAATCTCTGCTACAAATGATGGACACATTATATATAGGTGTTACTTTTTTTAGAAATGAGAGCTCCTGGAAGAGATTTGCTGAAGGCGCAGGAGATTAAGCGGAAGGATATTTAGAGTAAAGTTCAGAAGTAAAGCTCTGACCTATTACTTCCCTTCTTAAGTTTTGTAATGACTGCCAGGTATTTCCCACACTTTCAGCACTGCTTCTGTCCCAACCCAATTTCCATTTCTGCTGACAGACCATTCTCCTTAAGGCATAACTCTAATCATATTTTACTTGTTCCCCAAATAACCATGACTATTAAATCAAGGCCAAACACCTTAACATGGTCCTTAAGGACCTTCAAATATGGCGCCAATATATATTTTAAGTCTTTCTTTCATACATTCCTTAAAATCCTCTCAAGTTCATCACTCAAGTTCATCACTTCATATGGTGGATGCATTTTTAAATCCTATTATACTTTTTGCCTATTACCTTACTATATTATCATTCCATACCTGCCTCAAAGGACCAGAAACAATGTCATCTTTTGATAGCTACAAGTGGCCTCTCTAGCCCATGCTCTGTCCTTCCAGCAAACGTCTAAAGAATTTTGGATTGCATCAGTGCAATTTTATGGTCTCATCTTGTGGTTATTTGGGCTCACATTTATTTTCCCTTTGTTTCATGTAAGGTCATCCTCATTATATTGTGAGCCCATTTATTATATACATTTGTATCTCTCACAAATATCTTGCCCTTTTATATAGTCACACTCCACAAATAACTACTATAACAATAAAATAACTGTTAGATCATAGAGCCACCAAAGGGCTTCTAAGATTAGTCTAACTGGCTAATAATTCATTTCTGTCTTGCAAATAACTAAGTTACCTATTTCATCTAAGCTACACCTACTCCATTACAATCCCCGTACGACACCCTGGAAACCATTCCATATAAATATACATTCTAAGTAAATGCATTCTATTTACCAAGGACAGATTATTTCAGAAGAAAAATTCACTGGCTCCACTCCAATATCTTTCTTCAATGCTATCATCATCCTGAATATCATCTATCTTATTAATAAAATTATAGTTTACTACATTCTGTCCTAAATGCTCTGTTTTTACTTTTATAAGAAAACTGAAGACTTCACTTTCAACTTTCATCATTGTTATCTTGAACAATCTCTGGTAGGTTTTTTTTAGTTGTCTACCCTACTTCTGTAGCCAGAACCTTATCCTGTGGGTCGTACTGTATACATAGAGTCCCTCAAAATAAATGGGTGACAAAAAAGCTACTCAGCTGGAAGAGGCTTGGGCTTGTTGGATATAGAGCAGTGAGAAGAATGTCTATAATTTGTTTTAGGTGATATTTATTAGTCTTTCTACATAAACAGTATGAAATTTGGAAAGCACTTTGGGCTAAGGCTGTTATCAGAGTTGTAAGGATCTTAGAAGTTTATTTTATGTACAATTAGAGATGTAATTTCTGTATCAGCTCTATAATTTATTAACTTTGTGAACTTGTAGAGGTCAATGAACTTTTCTGAGTCCGTTTCCTCATCCAGTATTGGGGTTAATGACACCTGGCATTTGTCTTGTCAACACTTGAGCAGTCATTATGTACATACATAAGGACTCAGTATTCAACTTTAGAATAATTTGAGAATAAAAGTATGTAAATGAAGTGTTGATGGATTAAACTTTTTCTCACGTAGCATACTACCAGATTTTTTTATCATCACCATTTTTCTCTCTCTTTTAAGAATTGTTTTTAGCAAAAAACTACAAACTTCACAGCTTTGTCATTAAGTTTCAATGTACTGTAAAAATTATTTAATGCCAATTTTAAAAATATGCATACTTTCTACTGTTTTGATTTTAAAATAAATAAGGCATTAAAATTTGGCAGATTAATGTACATTAATCTTGTATTAGCTAACTTCAATTTTTCGTTGCCATACTGTAAGTAGCTTCAAGTATTTTTCACACTGTTTTTCATTTCTGTTTTCATTTTTATTTTTGTTTACTTTAGAAATACCTACTGCAAAAAGTAAAAATGTGTTTTAAAAAGTTACAAACAGTAATCAAAGCTAGAT
>NW_012141635.1:8942423-8943842 GCF_000956105.1 Propithecus coquereli
ATATACCAACAAATCAATATGTAAATGATATATATTTAGTATATTAAATGGAAGTAAAATCATAGTCCTATGAATAATTTGCAATAAACCCATTTTGAAAGCATTTGCCTGAACTATGTGTTATTCATTCATCAATTTTCCGTGACATATTATTAGTCACAAGAATTTCTTATGACCTTCAAAATAAAAAGATAGAAATGTTTCCTTCATGCCGGAATGACTTTTGGATATGACAAAACCTTTAAAAAGTAGATAAAGCCATCATTGCCAGTGTGAACTTCATGATCTGTCTAGACTTCTGTGGTTCTACCTTCACACTCTCATCATATTGCCTCAAGGCTTAAAATACTTTACCTCCATTAATCCCCTATGGTCCCTCTCACTCCTGTGTCCTTTGTTGAGACACCCTAATTTCACCATTTTAGATTTATATTTTCAATTTGTCTACCATTACCACCACCAATATTTTCCTGTCCTTTGACCATAAGTTCAAGTAGCTTTCTGCTTTCTAAGACAACAACTTGTATGGCATTCTTTATCCCTTCTTTTCTCATGAAACAATGATGAGTTTGTTTTTTTTTTAACACCTTCTTCACTCTTCTTTCCATGTAAATTTCTATTAAATGCTGATAATTGTTTGGCTTTCAATTCACACCTTTTCTCATGTTATAATTTTCATAGATGACCATTTCATTCCAGTATTTCCAGCTCCACCTCTATTGTTCCAGCTCTCAGTTTTACAGATAGCTGTTGTTCTCTCCTTAGCTCCAAAACACCTCCCTGCTAAGCATCTCTTTTAAATCTCCCTCAGGTCCTTCTAATTCAGCAAACTCAACATTAAATGAAGTATCCTTATTAACAACTCCTTCCTTCCCTCTTCTCTTTCATTTGCTGTTCCTCTCCTTTGCTCTCCACTTACCCCCACAAATATTGAATGCCAAGGGATACAATAATAACCTAAACATAGTTCACGCCTCACAGGCATAACAGTTAAATGGAATAAAACAACAATTTTCAACAGACAAATATGGCGGCCAGATAATGAATGAAGTTGAGATAATACATATGTAGAAAGATAAGCTTCTGTAATGCTGACTTTGATGATAATCTCTATCAACTTGCAGCAGCTTGTGGTTCTGACAACACTCATGTGAATGCCTTTATAATCAAATTTCCTTTCCAGCAGAACACTGGTAGTGCCTCCCCTTTCTTCATTCCCACCTCTTCATCTTTAGGTATTAGACAAAGTGTAAACAAAAATGTTGATTAAAGTTCTTCCACGTTCTGCCAAATTATCAAGGAATTGTAGTTGGTTCAAAAGGCTGTTCAGATTTAAAAAATCAATCAAAAGTAAACATTGCGAACAGTAGAAAAATCCATCTATTGGGAAGCTCCACATTAATGCCAATTAAATGAACA
>NW_012141635.1:8943892-8946099 GCF_000956105.1 Propithecus coquereli
TGTAAAAATTATTCAATGCCAATTTTAAAAATATGCATATTTTCTACTGTTTTGATTTTAAAATAAATAAGGTATTAAAATTTGGCAGATTAATGTACATTAATCTTGTATTAGCTAACTTCAATTTTTCGTTGCCATACTGTAAGTAGCTTCAAGTATTCTTCACACTGTTTTTCATTTTTGTTTTCATTTTTATTTTTGTTTACTCTAGAAATACCTATTGCAAAAAGTAAAAATGTGTTTTAAAAAGTTACAAACGGTAATCAAAGCTAGATCATAGTATGTATTTTTTGTACAGGCAAAAGCCTTGCTGATAAAGGAAAAAAAAAAGAGATTTTTCTAGAAGCATAAAGTTAAGACTATTGTTTCAGTCAGACTAAATAAATTATGGGAAATTATTCCTAAATTATTAGGAATATTGTAGAGGAACAAATAGTAAACCATTCAATAATTGTATAAATTTCTGCTACTAGTTCTGAGTATATGCTATGCTTTTGATGTAGTTTGGTTGAGAGAGTAACCTAAATTCTTAGTCTGATTTATGTACCCGTCCCGTGGTGGCCCCAGAACTCTTCAATACTTCGATCACAACCCACTCACTTCACGTTACCTCTTTCGGTTTTATATCCCCCAATGCAAAGTGTTACTGCCAAGGAGTAGATGCTCAATACATACTTAATAAATGAATTCATTTCGTGATTTATAAATATAGTAAATGTGTCATGAAGAAAAAGTATAAGAAAGTTTGCCTGTCAATCTGCCCATGTTTAGAAACGTGACAAAAAAGCTACTGGAACCATCTACTATGGCAACTTAAACAGTGCTGTGTCCTCTTAGGGTACAGAGATGTGTAGGAAATGGTCTCTGCTCTCCACTCTTTAATTCAATAGCACAACTGAGACAAGATCTACACACAGCTATGGTGCAAGACATTATATATTGCATGAGTGTGGGCATTGGCCCTTCCTCTCTTCCTTTCTTAATGTTTCTTTCTTTCTGTTTTTAACAGAAACACAATCAATGGAGGAGAAATTTGAAGAAGGGAAAGATCACTAGTCATCCAGGTTTTCATAGGGCGTCATCAAAGCACAAAGGTTGCAGAAGAGAAGCAAGAGTGGGAAAGGAGTGAGGGCTGGCACGAACAAAGCCTTGCTGACGGAATAGGCATCACACGCTTCTGGTACAGTGAACAGCACAGTTGATTAAAGGCAGCAGGGCGGAGGGGTTTGTGGCCAGAGACCCAACAGGATATGAAGAGTGGCACTTTCCCGGTGGGAGAGGACATCTGGGAATGGCAGAGCAGTGCTGTGTGGTGCGGCCGAAAGAGGAAGGGAGGGCGTCACAGAGGGGTTGGGAAGCGTGAACAGTCAGGTCCCTGCCTAGTATGGTGAACACAGTGGAACATCCTGCATGTGTTATTTTGATTAGGGGAATATTCTAATGTTTTGACAATTAGCGATGACAAGGAAAGAGTACAATTATTGTGCTGCATCATTTTAAACTTCTATGTAGTACAGAATTGGCTTGCAACATTTATGGAAAAACTCATATTTAAGTAAATAAAAAAAAGAAATACGGGTGAGGTAAACTAAAAATCAGCTAAGGCTGGTACTAAGGTCTGAATGTTTGTGTCCCCCTCCAAAATTCATTCCTTGAAACCTAATCCCAAATGTGATAGTGTCGGAAGGTGAGGACTTTGGGAAGTGGTTAGGTCATGAGGGCAGAGACTCCAGAGGGTTAGCTAGGTCCTTCCACTATGTGAGGGCGCAGTGGAACGGTGCCATCCATGAGCCAGAAAGCGGGTCCTCACCAGACACTGCATCTATAGATGCCTTAATCTTGGACCTCCCCAGGACTGTGAGAAACAAATTTTTGTTGCTTGTAAGTTACCCAACCTAAGGTTATAGAAGCCCGAACAGACTAAAACAGCTGGTTTACTTCTAAAAATTGTAGTTGTTTAAATTCAGTATTTTACCAAGGTTAAGCTTATAGTAGGTTTGAACATTTTTTCTTGAAAGTAAGGACACCTTTGGAAACAACTATTCTCCTCCATATAATATTTGTCACGCTAATTTTACGTGAACACTTTGCATGCCAGTAGTAGAGGTAAGTTTGAACATTTTTTCTTGAAAGTAAGGACACCTTTGGAAACAACTATTCTCCTCCACATAATATTTGTCACGCTAATTTTACATGAACACTTTGCA
>NW_012141635.1:8952369-8953624 GCF_000956105.1 Propithecus coquereli
CTATCTTCCTTGTTCCTTGGCCCAACTTTGTACTGATCCTATTCCCAGATCCTGCCAATGAACTTCATTTTGATCAGAGCAGTGAGGAAGCTGAAACCATATTAATATTTCATCCTACCAAGTTTAATTTTTAACAATAATCCAAGAATATGGGCAAGAGATGTGGGTTTCCTTCCTGGCAAAAACTAAAATAAATTCTCCCTGAAGAGAATGAAAGCCATCCTAGGTAGAAGATGTGGGGAGGCAGATATTGCATACATGATCCCCAGCTGGTACCGGCATGTCACCTCAGGAAGAAATTCTGAAATAAAATAACAGGCAGTTTTCATGCTGTCTTACCGGTGGGTATCTGTGCATGAGCTGTCAAGAACACTTGACCTGAGGCTCTAGGAGAAAAGAAAGCAAATAAACGTCAATGTATATCTGCTTACATTTATTAAGGGTGAGGTAATAGTACTCTTTCTTCTACTCAATTATTCTACAATAAAAAATTAATATAGAAAAATACGTGCTGAAATATATACGTGTGTATATATGTGTGTGCATGTGTGTGTATGATCCCGGTTTCCAATAACAAATTGGGATTTTTTCACACAGAGATATACCTTCCTTTATATTTCTCAGAACCCTGTTATTTATTTCCATATTGAAAGAAGCCATACCCTAGTGAATTTATTCTATATATGTACCTTGCCCAGTCACTTAAGGAAAGAAAAATGAAATAAACCAAAATCAACCTGTGGCTGAATATTGCCTTAAAAGAAATGAGAATATAGACAGTAGCAAATGTATAAATTTTCTATTCCTTGAGCTTGTTCAGAGTAAATATGTTCTTGGCTTTAGGATTTTAAATTCATTTCAGCTATAACCTTTTATTAATGAACAAGAAATAGAAATTTGATTACAGCTTAGTGTTCTTTCATCTCCATATATTACTAGCAAGTTGTATTTCAAACATCAATTTTTTTTATTTCATAATGGACAAATGTCCAATGCCTGAATTTCTATAAAATTAAGAGGACTAGTATTAAGCAGAAAGCTAGACCTCTGAGTATACGTGTATACATAGTTAGGAAACTGATATACAACTATTCTAATACCTCTAATACATTTGTTGGGATGGTAAAGATGATTTGTTTTGTTGAAATCATCTGACCACAAATTCGAGGCTGATGCCTCATGCAAGGTGTGTTGCTTTGTTTTTACTCAAAATATTATGCATTTTATGTTGGGTTCTTCATTCATTCTTTATAGA
>NW_012141635.1:8955069-8956631 GCF_000956105.1 Propithecus coquereli
TAAATGCTACTTTTCAAATGTTTTCCATTTTGGAGCTATGTGATATTTAATTTATAAGGATTGTTTTATTTATTGTTAAAACCTATCTTTATCTCTCTATCAAAACATCAGATTGAAATATTTGAGCTTGTAAGCACTGAAACCATCTTAGGTTACTTCTTAACTATTTGGACACTATTATACTATTGTTGTACAACATTATAGAAAAGTCTGACATATACTTTTTCCTCATTGGACTTAAAGGTAACATTTGCAAAGTAAAAGTAAATAAAATTCTCTCTCATTCTTTATCAGGGAGCCTGAAATTCGGTATTGATTTTGCCACACGTGAGTTCCATGGCCTATGATGATAAATTGATCTATGGACTGTCCATGTTGCAACATCTTTGCACATCTCCAGTTTAACTGACAACAATGCTGCCTGGAGACCCCAAGAACTTCGGTCTCTGACTTGGAGATTTTCATCCCCTGTCATCTCAAATGTCATTTCAGACACATTCATCACAAGTCTCTGTCACTGGGCAAATAATGGGCCTCTGTGATAGAAGCTCAAATGCACACGGTTTCACTGCTTGGATGACAGGCCCTGCTGTTGGCTACTTGAGATTATGGAGAAGTTCAGACCCATCAAATATTGAATGGGGAAGACATGAGATTACAGCTGAAATGGCATCGTGCATGCCCACTGAGGCTGCTAGTTAAGTGAAGGGATGATAGCAAAACAAGAGGGTTCTCAGGACTGTGATGACATTTTTAGAAATAATGAACAAAACATGGTCTTCTTTCCTCTAGCAGTTTGCAACTGTTGGAAAAAGGCTTTCAAAGGGCAGGGACGGCAGATCTTCTTTAGAATCACATGTGCACTTAGAGAATAGTTCCATGAAACAATATAGGGCTTTTGTTCTCTGTAATACCTCTAGTCTCGCATGGAAGGGAAAGATATAGAATTTCATATAGTTACAAATAACTGCCTTCTGTTGAGCAATACTCAGATGCTTTCTCATTGTTTAAAATATTTGTGTTGCAAATGTTAAGTAGCTTATATTATTCGATCTGTATAACTTGAGCTGTTAGTTTCAGGACCCTCTTGATTGAGAGTTATAAGCACCCTGAGTATTCAGGGATACATATTAAGGCTTATCAGGCAAGCTGTATTTGCCACATGTCCTGGCAATTGTGAAAGGAAGTGGGGTGCAGTAGAGGCTCCCCTAAATCACGATGTCTTTCAGGGCCCCATATGCCTATTATCTCCCAGTTCTTATGATGTTAACAGAGCTATTCCCTGTCCCTTTCTGTCACCAGAGCTCCCCAGTCTATCTCATTACATTGATATTCACATGATTTGACTCTCCTAATTAATATTTGGGATACATGTATTGCCTAGAGGAATAAGGTTGTGAGAATAAAAATTAATGCAGTTTTTGTTAACATCACACAATATTTTGTGTCATTTTTTTCTACCTGAGCCTCATAAAGTTAGTACAAGAATAGCTTTCAGGTGCCGTTACTGAGTCTCCTGCTTGGTCCATCTTCTCTTCACTTAACTTTTACTTTGGAACTAG
>NW_012141635.1:8959834-8961451 GCF_000956105.1 Propithecus coquereli
AATTTAATCTAAAATGATGTTTTTTACATTATTTTGCCAGTTACTTAAAAGAGGATACTATACTTATCACATTGAATTAGAAAAATATTAACCTGATTTTGTAAAAAGAGATCTTTCAGGGCAAGATGAAACATGTAAGATTATTTGGTTGTCTTCCAAGATTTTTCATTAATTCATTTGTTGTTCACAAACAATTTTTCTCTGGGGTCAAGGAATTTGTCTTATACTTGTGCACAGTGCTTAAGACAAAGTCATACAAGATAGGGTAGGAGTGTGAGTGTGGAAGGGAGAGATAAACAAATGTTGTGCATCAACATGAAGAACTTGACTCTAGCACAAAGCGAGTAGGGAGACTACTATTTTATTTTATTATTTTTTCTCAGCTGATTTTTAACCAGGACTCTGGATAGAAGGTAATACCCTTAGACTTCAGATGACAAAACTAGGTCTCAGAAAACTTTCTGTAGTTTCCATAGTTTCAATGTTATTAATTGATGAAGTCAGGAATGAAACCTAAGTCTGTGTGAATCCAAAACCTATTCTACTTCTATCGTAGTACTTTACTGTAAGAGATTATTGAAAGAGTTGTGGAATCTTCAACTCTAAACATCCTAAAACACATGGTGATTTTCATCCTTGCCTCAGAATTACAGAAAGTAGGGAAGTTTAAAAAGTGTGACAAAGTTTAATCATTGAAAATATATTCAAAATGAATTTCTGATATATCTTACTTTGAGTTGCTGTAACAGAATACCATGACCTGGGTGGCTTAACCAATAAATATACTTCTCACACTTCCAGAGCGTGTAAGTCTGAGACCAGGGTGCCAGCATAGTTGGGTTCTTGGTGAGGGCCCTCCTTCTGGTTCACAGTTGGCTATATTCTCATTGTATCCCCACATGGAAGAGAGAGCTCTGATCCTTTCATCTCCTTAAAGGGCACTAGTCCCATCACTGGAAATTCCAATCTCAGGACCTCATCTAAACCAGATAACTTCCCAAAGCTCCACCTCCAAAAACTATAACATTGGGAATTAGGGTTTCAATATATGAATTTTGAGTGTATACAAACATTCAGGCCAGATCATGATCTTAAGCCTATTCAAATAATTTCCCTTCAGATATTATCCTGAACCTGAGGAGATGATGAATGCCAAGAAGACAGAAAAACAGCCAATGACCACATAGGTGATGAATAGAATAAGGCTACTGGTCACAGTGGATGCTGCCCTTGTACATAATAAGCTCCGATTTTTCTGGACTTAGATATATTCAGGACCAGCCTCAGGCAAATTTTGAGTAACACTTGCATTTTGTTTTTATTATACTCTCCTTTTCAATTTTTGCATTTTTCTTCTGTAATACCCTCTCCTTCCCATGCTTAAGCCATTGCTAGTTCTTAAAGCAACTTACTTTGGTGTCCTATTTTTAACTTCCAGCTCTATTTATTCAGGGCTTATTTTGGTCTCTATTAACCTAAGAATTTTTTTATTAACAAATCTCTACTAAAATGAATGATTCAAATATGGGAATTTCTTTCAGTGACTGAGCCTTTGAGGTTATATTTAGGGGCATAGAATTCTTTTACTCTCTTACATTTACACTTCGAGGATGAATA
>NW_012141635.1:8963060-8964351 GCF_000956105.1 Propithecus coquereli
AAAGTAAAAGATAAAAACAACAGTGCATGAGTCAATCAAGTAGCCAAAATTTAAGTGCTTACCATGTCTTTTATGATAGACATGAGAAAATGAACTTCCAGCAGTTCTTTATACAATATTTAGTCATGGTGTACTATACTTACATTGATCAATTTAAATTACTCCTCATTAATAAACTTGGCTTGTTTCTTTAAGAAACTCAATAAAACATAAATAGATTCCCTTTTTCTTTTTTTTTGAATTCTTAACTGTCTCTTTGAGGAAAGAAGTTAAATAAAACTTTTGAAAGGCCAACAATTCTTTTTTCCCCTCTACTTTAAAAGCAAACTGACTGTGCCGTTTTATTTGTGTCAAGCAGCTTGCACTTCCCATTTCGATTTTCTTCAGCTACTAATGCTATCTTGCAGCAGTGCTGTTCAGTGGGCCCAGGGGAGCAAAGTGTCAGTTTTTCCAGATGGCAAGCTGCCAATTCTATAGCACACTGTTGAAAGTCACTGATAGACTTCATTTCATTGCAGAACAATCAAGGAACAGCATCTATTTCATGCACAACTTTGTATATGATCGGCTAACAACAGCTGATGAAGTGGGCCTGAAAAACAGACAGATTTAGAGATAGAGAGACAGAGACACAGAGAGAGAGAGAGGCAGTGAGATGCAAAGAGAGAAAGAAAGATTCTATTTTAGTGAATTTAGCCCATTTTCTAGGCTATTATAGAATGATATACTTCATTTTGGGGGCAGAAAGTTTTAAAACGTTATTGCCAGTTTATAGGAACTTCTATCCTAATAGCTGGAACAAAATTCTCAATTTGCCCTAATTAAAATACTAGTATTGAGAAATGAGTTTTTCCCCTTTCATATTTAAACTGAACATTTTAAAAAGTTAAATCATTTTAAATGGTCTTTAAATTGCATTCTCTCTGTCAGAATTGTTTACTCTTCTTGCCTGAGGAGAAAAACCTCCATGTAGGAATATAGTATCAGAGTGGAGTAGAAAGTGGCTTTTCTGTAACATGTATTTTGGCTATTACAGTGCTTGTATTTAAATGAGAAGCATTATTCTACCAGTGGAGAATGCTGGAGGAAAATATGTCTCTTCTTAACAGCCATATAAATGGAAACCTGAAGCATGGTGAACTGTACCATCTGCAATGTTATTTCAGGAGTTGAACAGATATATCTACAGGTAGAAAGTTTAAATGCAAAGAGCTATAAATCGAAGGATTCAGGCAAACATAGCATATAAATTATGAAGGTTTGCAACCAAAAGACAGGGATTCCAGTTCCA
>NW_012141635.1:8965010-8976247 GCF_000956105.1 Propithecus coquereli
CCAAGGTAAAATTTGAATTACAACTTTGAATCTTCTTTAAGTTACTGTAACATGTTAACTTTTACTACAGATAGGAGCCTCATGAGAGGATAAATAAACTTTAAAAAGTTTTCGATTTTAAAAACCCTTCTTAATAGTCTCTATTTTACCAAATTTTCCATGTCTTTAAAAAGACTCTCAAAAGTGTATGGTGCTATTTCAGCTGCTGTGAAATTCAAACAAAAAGAATCGTTTACCCTCCTTTTCATAAGTTTAAAGACTCAAAAATACAATGTAGCCAGCAGAATCCACAAATATATATGATTATCATACAGATCCAGATACATACATTTAAAACATCATGACTAAAAATTAATTTTATATTCTAAGTATAGAATTTTTAGATGTGGAATCTCTGGTCAGTAATCAGGGCCCAAGTTTTTAAGGAAAAATAAACTACAATATTTTCCCAGTAAGAGAAGCAGAGGGCAATTGGCATTTGTTATGAATTTGGAAGGTGTATATGGATAGCTTTATAGTCTGCATGAGGAATATTAAGCCCATATTCTAAACAGCTTCCTCAAGGTTCAAGTGTGATGATAGCAAGGACTGTCTTCGACACCAGAGAATCCTGGATCCGGTGGTAGGGCTCTCTCCACCATTTCCCAGTGAGGTCAGACATTATGCTATCGGGAGGATTTGAAATAATTCAATTCTTCATTGTGTTTGTCTTCAGTATTGTGAATCTAATGGCTGGAGCATGGTAGGAATTTGTGCAAAAAGTGAGTTGTTGAGGAGAAGAGTTAATGAAAAAATGATAAGGCAAGAATTTATGTTAGAGTAGATTATAAAATAGAGGCGGCAATGTGAAAGCGGGAGGATGGAAGTGGCAAGGAGCTCCATGAGATCGATGGAGAGGGTTACAACCTAGAATCTTCTTTGTCATTGTCTACCACCCATTGTCCATGTCTCCTCACTACTACTCCACACAAGTGGAAAAGATTGAGTGATTTCTAGAGTGTCAGCTTTCTATAAGATTTTTTCATTAGCATAACAGTAAGTGCTCCATGTGCTATTAATAATAATATCCAGTGTTCACTTTAGCAAGAATCAAGTTCGGCACTCGTTCTCTCTATCTCATTTCATTCTCATAACAACCCTGAGGTAGATGCTATTTTTATGCTATGAAAGCAAACGAACAAAGGCTTGAGGCTTTGCGACTTTCCTAGGTCAAACCGATAATAAATGGTGAGCCTGGGATTTGGATGCTGTGCTGACTGATGGAGAGTGTTTGCTGCTAACAACTACAGGAGTATTCTGCATAAAACATGTGCTCTGTATAAATTAGTTTCATAGGATATAAATAGACAGAAAAAGGGAAAAACAGTTCTGAGTTCCTACAGTATGTTGGAACCAAGACACTTATTTGGTTTCTTCGAGATTTTGTGGGAATTTTAATTTATTATATGCATTACTTTTCCAAACGGATACAGAAACTATGCATGTTGCATTTCTAAAAATTGTTCGACCATGGGGCACTGGTGTAAAAATCATTTTTTTCCTAATTCATTTGTTTGTTTCTTTTTCTAGGTTACTTTCTATTAACTTTCTTGTCTTCTCCCAACATTTCAGCCTTGCATCATAGCTAGCCCCAAACCATTACTTGCTATGGTAAAACATTTGCAAGGTAGCTGAGGTATATTTCTTCCAAAATAGATTCATACAGCACTTTGATATTTCGGCTACTGTTGCCTTATTTTGAAACTATCTTTACTCTGAAAACTATAGAGTTTAAATGCACTGATTTTTTCATATACTTCCTAATAAAATTTTCACTTATCTATTACCTGAAGTGATGTATCACTTTGCACTTTTTTAAAAAATCTTTTTCAATTAAAGTGAATTTTATTGATGTCAGGAATGATATTTCATTCATCCTGATGTTTTCTCTATGCAAATGGTAGAATTTCAATAAATGTTTGCTGAACATGACTTCTTTATCCTTCTCTCCCAGATTCCACATTCCTGTGAATTCTTACTCATGTGCTATGTTTATTTCTATCCCTTTCATAATTAAGATTATTTATCAGGTGCTCATATATGAGGGTTTAGTTACCAGAAATCTCAAGTTAGACTTACTAATGGTCCCAGCTTTCATATAGCTCTTCACTTGGTAAAAGAAAAAGACCTGGAATTTATTTTTTTTTCCAAAGAATATTTCATAAACTATATACTTTTTTCTGATTGTAACAGATAACAATTTGAGATATCACAGCACCTTCTCACACTAGGAAGTCTATGGGAGAGGAGATTACAGTTATCCAAGTTGGGTATGACAGGTCTTGATGCTGGGAATGGGAAGGGAATATCAGCTTCAAGCAGTGACTTAAATAGAGTGGTGTGGTGACACTGCTTACAAACACAGAGGGAGAGAACGAGGCCAAAAGTGTTTGCTCTGGGTGCCTTCAGATAATTCCTCCCATCTGTCTGGGATGACTCTTGTTAGTCTCCATTGCGCAGAGTGATCCTGCTTCACTTTGACCTTTATTTCATCCAGAGCCTTACAACCACTTTCACATTTTTGTACTGAGTTCCCTTGTATTGACACGTCTCACCTGGTGCCTGCACTCATCTTTCCTTGAGTCCCTGAGAAATTATTTTTATGCCTTGCTTCTAACCCCAGTCCAGACTCAGTTTTTTCTTTAGATCCCTAGCCAGTCACGGATTTAATAGATCTCATTATACTGATTCTAAGAGTCATCAGTTTATGGATTTCTGTATTTACGCACTTATGATAAACTTACTCAATTTTCATTTTCTCTAATTTTTCTCTCAATTCTATTCTTGTTTTTCTCATTTGTATAGTGTCTGAATAAATTTGAACCACTTCCGTCTCTCCCGGTGGCACCAGCTATGTTTATGAAGGTCAAGTGGTAAATAAATGTCCATGTACTAAAAACCATATAATTGTATGTTCAAAAATCTACATCTTTTGATAACACTTGGTTATTGTTCTTATTTTTTTAATAGCCAAATACTCTTTACCAACCAAAGTGATTGAATAAAGTTGAATGGATAATAAATATTTATTAACAAAAATAAATTAACCATGATAATAAAGCAAGGAGACTGATTTTTTTATATGGTGGTAACAAAGGATATGTATGTTTTACTTACTTTGTGTGGCTCATAAACTGGTTCTGAAAGTAATCTTGGAAGAGTTTTCAGAAGATAACATCATTAGAATAACCAATGACTTGATTTCAGTCATTATTGATGGGTAAAAATATATTTATTTGCATATATAAATCTTGTCCAAGAATATACAAATTACGTGTAGAGAAGCCTGTTTAAAAACATAGTAAATAATCAGAGATCTCATCATACAAGTGGCATCCACATATTCATGTGCAATGGAGTCCTTTCACCAGGCTCTGGCCAGAGCTGAAGTTCTAGCCAATCTAACGCCTTGGCTTAGTGATGTTTGCCTGGACATGTAGTGAGTTGAAATAAGGCCAGAAGTGGAAACCTCAGCTCGGGGAGAGCAATGTTTGCTTGACTCTCAGGGCTGATCTCGTTGTTATTGCTAATTCCAACTTGGCTCCCACTAATCACTGGCAAAGGGATCTTATACTGTGTTACTTTCAATCTGGGGAAATATTTTAAAATTTGCCTTGGAGCAGACAGCTCAAGTTATAACTAACTGGTCTCATGCTAGCAAAATTAGAAGTTGTCAGTACATGTTTGTTGAATCAAATTGAACACCCCTGGATGCAACTAGCATTATTATAGGGAAGAGAAGCTTTGTACAATTACTCAATAGTTGTGGATCACCTACTATGTACTAGTATGTATGAAAGGGAGAACAAAGCTAATGTCTCTGACCTCTAATAGCTTCCAATCTTGTAATGACTGACAGTGAGATGTACTGCACTTCCTTATAAAACATATAGAAATAATGAGTGAGACCACAGCAAATTATCACCATGCCCCAGGTAACATTACAAAGTTTCAAACCATGTCTCAAGCCAAAACTGCAAATTCATGTCCTTGGCAAATTATACCAATTATAGCTCTGTGGTAAGGCTATCATTCATATAAATATTTACCTATCACTTAGCATAAAGCTTGCCATCTTATAAAAGCTCACCCAACAATGGGCAATCATGTAGGATCAGGATGGGGCTTCTTGACCATTTGCAAGTTGCAACATTTCCTTCCAAACACGAATTTGGAAAATGACATTGGAAACTATGATATAGTAATGCTATTACCTCAGGAAATGTATGTAAGTTATAACTTAAAAGGCAATGGAACTACTAACCATTGGGTATTTTCTAGGTCTTTATAGCTTACATTTTCTCCTGAATTCTCTTATGCTGGTTACCTTGTAATAGCTCTATGTGGGAATTCAGTAAATGCCCCTCTGCAGTCTTAAATGAGATGGAAAATATAATTGGATAGTATCTTTAATATAAAATAGGGAGGCAGGGAATTTCAGTGAAAGAAGTAGAGGCCAAATAATGTCCAGCTTAATCTCGATAAGTCAATAACATCTTGTAGCCCTTTTCTCTGAGCACAAGAACTGTCAAATATCGGTTTCAGACCTTTGGAAAGGTCCAGAAATTAAAGGAGAAATCTCTTCATCTAAGTACTGAGTAACTAGTTTCGATAAGTATGGTGATTAGATAATGTTTTCTTGAAAACAAGAGAAGCATTTGACTAAAAACCCCATTGATTTCTATTTCTTAGAATTTGATACCATTTGCTATATACTGACTGGCAAATGAAAATCTCATTTATTTATTTATTTATTCTTAATTTATGCTTGGTAAGATCATAATTCTTCACTGATCTGATTTTCCCTAAGTCACATCCCAATATTATCTATTTTTCTCCACTTTTTCTGTCTTCCTTCTCCCATTTCAACCAACTCCTGAGATGACTGTAACCTTGGCCGGCAGCTTGACTACAACCTTGTGAGAGGCCCTGAGCCAGAACCACCCAACTAAGCTGTTCCTGAATTCCTGATTCTCAGAAAGCTTGTGAGGTAATAAATGCCTGTTATACGATGCTATATTTTGGAATAATTTGTTACTCATCAATAGATAATTAATATAGGCATTATGTGTACTCACGGTAATGTTAGAGTAGGTAATCAGGTAGGTAGGAACAAAGGAGGAGGAATGGAAAAGTTAATCAGCTGGCTTGAACACACAGTGCTTGAACAAACAGCCAGATCCATGGCTGACCTGAGAAGTAAAGAGCCATTAATTGCCTCATGTGGACTTAGACACAGGTACAAAGTGACCTTTCGCTCATTGTACTGAAACCACCCTTCACACAAGCCAATAATGGGGTGCAGGGCGAGAACTGTGGTAAGGACCTAGCTAAAAATGAGGCACAGGCCTAGCAAAAATAATGGTAATAACTAGCCACTGTCCCCCTGTTTATTTCTCTATAATGGCTGCTCTGGAGCCACATAGCTGGCGGTCATAAAGATTTTTAGCTTTCTCCATAGATAACATCACCTTTTTGAAACCTAGGGGGTAGTTTCTGAGGTATCTTCCAGGTCCTTCATTCCAGTGGAGCGGCTAACCCACCCCGACCAGTGGCCCATACCAAGAAACTCACTCAGCTGATCTTGTGATCCCCACCCAAGAACCTGGTCAGCAAAGAAGACAATTTCTACAACCCTATGGTTCTGCCCCAACACAGCCAATTAGTAGACTCAATTGCCTACACCAAACTGTCTTTAAAAACCCTGTCTCCCTGGATTTGAGAAATTTTTCCCATCTCTTCACTTAGCGCTATGCAGAATAAACTCTTTCTCTGACATAACCCCTGCCGACTAAGCATATCGGCTTCCTTCTGGGCAGCAGGCAAATGAACCTGGTTGGACGGCAACAATACCACAATTATAACAAATTAACATTATGGTTTTGATCACCCTTGTGGGAAAAATAGGGGAACTGTGAGTAAGAACTGAGGTTGGACAGAATGAACACTGACTGCTCAGCCTGCTTTGATCTCAATAAATAAAAACAGCAACTACTTGGGATTCAAGGCAGTTGCTCCTTTAGAGCCTGCCCTCTTTTCCTTTCTTGAAAGCATACTTTCACTTCTGCACAGCCTTTTCTAAGCCTGTCTACTTTTACTCAATAACTTGTCACTATTGCCCAGTTGTGTGCATATCCTGAAATTTCTTTCTGTGACATTAGCAAGAACATTTACACCAGTGACAGTATGACATCATCACTCTACTTTGCCTTCTTTGGAGATCTTAGAGTTAAGACATGCTTCCTACATCTTGGATTCAATGTTACAGAGTTGACATTTAGATCTCTGTAAAACTACTGAGTATTAGCATTCACTACCCTTCATGTGGCCCAAAATGTGGGGCTGAACTACTGCTTTCATTCCCATCTCAGAATTGAAAAGCTGAACTCTTTAGTACCAGACTAACCTCCACAACTGGGCCTCATACTTAAACAACTTGCTTGGTAGAGGATTGGAGTATTTGAGAGAACAGGATATAGTTATTCAATAAAATTTTGCCTGTTTTATTTAGGTCAGAAACTATTTTTCTCCTCTTTTCCTACCACTGAAAAGAATATTGCTCCACAGATATAGTTGATTCCCATTTATGTTCTATCATGTGCCAAACACTGAATTAGTGAATATTAAACCATCACTCCCAAATGAAATACAGGATTAGGTTGCTGAAAGCCTCTCGTCACAACATTTTCATCAACCGATCAAAATATAACCTTGTTTTATGTGTGTTTCTGTTTAAAGACATCTTATTTCATATATACTGTTGATTATTAATATTGAACTGACAGCCAACATCATTGTAACTCATGCTGAACAAGCTTATCTAATATATACAGTACATAAATATTCTCCATAAAGTATATCATAGTCTTCTTACCCTTAAGAACACTAGATAGCACTTCAGAGCTACAGTTGGGGGCCATGTAAAACAGAAAAATTACCAAAAAAAAAAAATATGCAAAAATGTGCCATTAAATATGGGTCCCCTCTTCAATCTTCTTAAACAGAACAATTTCCAGCATAGAACCTTGTATCCTACAAAACTAACTTTCACATATGATGGAGAAATCAAGTCATTTCCAGATAAGCAAACACTGAGGAAAGTTATCATGACCAGACCTCCCATGCAGGAAATTCTCAGAATGGCGTTATACATGAATTAACACAATAGATATCCACCAGTATAAAATCATCCACAAAAGCTAAAGCCCACAACTATTATAAATCAATAGCACAAAAGGGAAAAGAAACAACATGGTACTACCCAACATGATGAACAGAACAGCATCCCACATATCAATTCTATCTCTTAACATTAACAGTTCAAATGCACCACTCAAAAGACATAGGCTGGCTGAATGGATGACAAAACACAACCCAAATAACTGCTGTCTCCAGGAAACACATCTAAACCACAAAGATGCACACAGACTCAACGTGAAAGGATAGAAAAAAATACTCCATGCAAATAGAAACCAAGAGAGAGCAGGTGTAGCCATTCTCATAAAATTGGCTTTAAATCAACAAAGGTAAAGAAAGACAAAGAGGGTCATTATACAATGGTAAAGGGAGTAATTCAACAAGAAGATGTAACAACCTAAATATATGTACACCTAACACAGCGGCTCGCAGATACATAAAGCAAATTTTACAGAGCTAAGCAAAGATATAAATAGCAGCATCATAATTGCCTGAGACTTCAATACCCCACTGTTAGAGCTAGACAAACATCAAAGTAGAAAATAAATAAAGAGACACTGGACCTACACCAGACTCTAGATCAGATGAAACTAACTGATATTCACAGAACATTCTACCCCTAAACTACTGACTATATATTTTTCTCAGCAGCACAAGACATTCTCCAAGACTGAACATATCTTAGACCATGATGAATTCAAAAAAATTAAAATAGTACCATCTTTATTCTCAGAAAACAGTGGAATAAAACCAGGAATCAATTCCAAGAGAAAGTGTTGAACCTACAAAAACTCATGGAAATTTAACAACCTGAGACTTAATGATCATTAGGTCAAGAATAAAATTAAAATTTGAAACACGGACTTGGGGGGAGGGGAACCAAGGGCAACACACATAACCTAAACATCTGTACCCCATAATATGCTGAAATAAAAAAAAATATGAAAAAAAAAAAGACTCTTTGAACTGAACAACAAAGGGAACGCAAGCTATCAAAATCCATGGAACTAAGCAAAAGCATTCCTTAGGAGAACATTCATAGCTTTAAATGCCTCCATCACAAAGATAGAAAAATTGCAAACTAAAAACCTAATGTCACATCTCAAGGAATCAGAAAAGGAAGAGCTAGCAGAACTGAATGCCAGCAGAAGAAAAGAAAAAATGAAGGTCAGAGCAGAACTAAATGAAATAGAAAAGAAAGAAACAAACAAACAAACAAAAATACAGAAGATCAACAAAACAAAAAGGTGGTTCTTTGAAGAGATTAAAAAAAAATCAACAGGCCACTTGCTAGATTAATCAGGAATAGAAGAGAAAGTACTGAGATAACCTCAATCAGAAATGAAAAATAAAACACTATAACTGATACTCCAGAAGTAGAAAACATTATCCATGAATACTGTGAAAATCTCTACACATATACATTTGAAAACATAGAGGAAATGGAGAAATTCCTGGAAATACACAACCTACCAATACTCAATCAGGAAGAAATAGAATTCCTGAACAGATCAGTAATGAACAGCAAAATGCAAGCAATAATCAAAAATGTTACAACAACAACAACAACAACAAAAGCCCTGGACCAAATGAATTCACAGCTGACTTCGACCTGACTTACAAAGAAGAGGCAGTATTCATACTACAGAAATTATTCCATAACATAAAGAGAGGAAATTCTTCCTTACTCATTCTCTGAAGCCAGTATCACTGTAATATCTAAGCCAGGTAAAAGAGACAGCAAAAAAAGAAAACTACAGACCAATATTCCTTATGAATACGGATGAAAAAATCCTCAATAAATTACTAGCAAACTGAATTCAGCAGCAGATCAAAAAAATAATCCACCACGACCAAGTGGGCTCCACCCCAGCTATATAAGGATGGTTGAACATATGCAAATCAATAAAAGTGACTCACCACATAAACATAAGTAAAAATGAAAGAACATATATTCATCTCAATAGCTGCAGAAAAAGCATTCAACAAAATTCAGCACCCCTTCATGATAAGAACCCTCAACAAACTAGGCATAGAAGGAGCATATCTCAAAATTGTAAAGGCTATACATGACAAACTCACAGCCAACATCATGCTGAACAGGGAAGAGTTGAAAACATTCCCCCAAAGAGCAGGAAGAAGATAAGGGTGTATGTACACTGTCATCACTTCTATTCAATATAGTGCTGGAAGTCCTAGCCAGAACAATCAGGCAAGAGAAGGAAATAAAGAGTATCCAGATCAGAATAGAAGAGGTCAAAGTATCACTTTTTGTTGATGATATGATCTTATATCTAAAAAACACCAAAGACTGTACCAAAAGACTCCCAAAATTGATCAATATATTCAACAAAGTCTCAGGTTACAAAATCAATGTACACAAATCCATAGCATTTCTATATACCAAAAACAGCCAGGCTGAGAATCAAATCAAAGACTCAATATCAGTGACCAAAGCTACAAAGAAAATAAAATACTTAGGAATATACTTAATCAAGGAGGTGAAAGATCTCCACAAGGAGAACTATGAAACATGGAGGAAAGAAATTACAGAGGACACAAACAACTGGAAAAATATATCATGTTCATGGATTGACAGAATCAACATTGTCAAAATGTCCATACTACCCAAAGTGATTTACAGACCCAATGCAATCTCCATCAAAATACCAATGTCATACTTCACAGAGCTAGAAAAAATAATTCTACACTTCATTTGGAACCAGAAAAGAGCCCGAGTAGACAAGGCAATCTTAAGCAAAAAGAACAAATCTGGAGGAATCACCTTTTCAGACTTTAAACAATACTACAAGGCTATAGTAACCAAAACAGCATGGTTTTGGTACAAAAATAGAGACATAGACCAATCGAACAACAAAAACATATAGAGAGAACCCAGATATAAAACCACCTACCTACAGCCCACTGACAAAGCAGACAACAACATACAGTGGGGAAAAGTAGCCCTTTTCAATAAATTGTGCTGGGAAAATTGCATAGAAACATTCAGAAGAATGAAACAGGACCCCTTATCTCTCACCACTCACAAAAATTAATTCAAAATGGATATAAGACTTAAAGGTAAGTCATAAGACCTTAAGAATTCTAGAGGAAAATTTAGGAAAATACTTTTAGATATTGGCCTAGGCAAAGAATTTATGAATAAGACACCAATAGCAATCACAGCAACAACAAAATAAATAAATGGAATTTGATTAAACCAAAAAGCTTCTGTATAGCAAAGAAAACAATCAACAGAATAAATAGACATCCTACAGAACGGGAGAAAATATTCACAAGGTCTACATCTGACAAAGGGCTAATAACCAGAATCTACAAAGAACTCTACCAAATCAGCAAGAGAAAAAACAACCCCATTAAAAAGTGGGAAAAAGACACGAACAGAAGCTTTTCAAAAGAAGATACACAAATGGTCAAAAAATATATTTAAAAAATCACTCAGAAAATTGCTCAAAATCACTAATCATCAGATGAATGCAAATTACAACCGCAATGAGATATCACCTTACCCCAGTTAGAATGGCTTTTATTAAGAAGTACAAAAACAATAGATGTTGGCATGAATGCAGAGAGAAAGGAACACCTATAAACTGTGCATCCATCTTGTCTGGGGCTTTTTTTCAGTGGAAGATATTTTATTACTGCTTCCATCTCTTTGCTCATTATTGTTTTTTTCAGAAGCTGTATTTCTTCCTATTGGAGTCTTTGGAGGTGATGTGTTTCCAAAAATGTGTCCATTTCCTCTACTTTTTTGAGTTTATGTGCATAGAAATTTTCATAGTATTCACAGATGATATTTTGTATTTCTGTGGTACCATTTGTAATATCTCCTTTTTCATTTCTGCTTGAGCTTATTTGGGTCCTTTTTATTCTATTACTGGTTAATCTAGCAAGATGTCTATCAATTTTATTTATATTTGTATTCAAAGAACCAACTCTTTGTTTCATTAATCCTTTGTAGTGTTTTTTTATTTTTCATT
>NW_012141635.1:8977732-8978670 GCF_000956105.1 Propithecus coquereli
GCAGGATGGCGCTGGCCCTGCGGATGGCAGCCATGCGCAGATCCGGGCGGTACTTGTTCTTGCGGATCATGTGCCGGATGCTGCTGAGGGTGGCCCGGGCGTTTTTGTTGATGGTGGTCGGCACGTAGGAGGTGGCAGGCTTCCGCTGGCCGGATCTCCGCTTCATGACCACCACGACACCTTTGCCATCGGCTGCCGGCTCCACGCCCACCGTCTTGCGGTGAATCAGCCCGTTGTAGCGGAAGGAGTTGCGGGCCTTCAGGTTACTGGGCTCGGTGCGGTACGTCTGCTTATTCCTCTGGATCAGGAAGCTGGAGCAGTTCCGCACGACCATCCACTGCAGATGCGCGGACATGGCGGCGGCTCCCCTCGCTCAACTTTGGCTTCTTAATAGGCCTAACTCTCCCAGTCCAAATTTTTCCCCTAATATAAAATTCTGTGCTTTGCCATTTATGCATAGAGTTTATTTGCTCCATTTTGATAACTATTAAATCATACTGAATTTTCAGCTAAGAAATTTAATTTAAAAAATGCTATTAAAAGAATAGGTGTGAATTAGGTAATAAGATACATTAGTTAATGTTATAGGTTAGGTAGATGCATTTTAATTTTGTTTACTGAAAAAATGCTTTAAACAAAAGATTACATTAATAAAGATAATTCCAGGTTGTAAATTAGACTGTTTTTCTTTTATTCTGTACTGTGATTCTTTTATTCCTGATGGCTTTTTCTGGACCCTTCTAATAACACCCAGCAACTGGATTCCTTTTCTGCCTCTGCGCATGGCTAATCTATTATCACTTTTAGTAACCACATCATTTAAAAAGTCAACCACAATTTCTTGGTATTATATCATAATTTTATTCCCTCAGGATAATTTAACTTTTACCTTTTTCAATAATACAAAGCAATACAAGAATCAAAATGTTATATGTGAA
>NW_012141635.1:8978720-8992073 GCF_000956105.1 Propithecus coquereli
CTTAGTTATTTTCTTCTCTTTTTACTTTTGTAAAATATTTATTGTATTCAAATCCGAGACTCTTTGATTCTTGTCCTTTCTTGATCTTACTAGAAAAGATCAACAGAAAATTTTTAGCAACTACATCAAAATTGCCACCTGAATGATATCAATTTTATAATACAAAGATAAAAGTAGTGTTAGGTGAATTTCCATTGTATAGATAGTAAAATGTATAATAGACCAACAACAAAAATGAGCAAAAAAGTGGCAAAGAAGTGATGAACTTGGACTATGTTATTAAATTACATTTTTATTTTACACATATTATAATTTCCCCAATCATATTAAGGACAATTTTTTTCAAACTATGAAAAAAAAACTGGAACCTGAAAATCCCCTTAAATACTTAGAGAATGCTACCCTATTTGTGAAGACATATACACACACATATCTATACATACACACACATATATCATACATATGCATACATATATATTACCTCTAACTAAACAGACTTTCCTCTTTTTATTCTTATTTTTTATTAAGTCATATTTACTTCTTAACAATACTTATTTTCTTTCATATGTCTTACCTGACTGCTATGGTTTGAATGTGTCCTTTCAAAATTCAAACGTAGAAACTTAATGGACATTTTGATGGTATTAAGAAGCTGGGCCTTTAAGAAGTGATTAGGCAATGAGGGTTCCTCCCTCCTGGATGGGATTGAGGCCCTTATGAAAGAAGGTGCTGTGTGTTATTCTGCTTACTTACCCTTTTCCTTTCTGTCAGTTGACAACACAGCATTACTTCCCTCTGGAACATGCAGCAACAACATTCCCTCTTGGAAGTAGAAAGCAGCCCTCACCAGACAGCTCAACCTGCCAGCACCTTGATCTTGGACTTCCCAGCCTTCAAAACTGTAAGAAAATAAATTTCTGGTCTTTATAAATTACCTACTCTTAGGTATTTTTGTTATAGCAGCCCCAAACAGACTAAGGCCCTGCTCCTGGTTACACTCTGATTATTCATTTACATTCATAGTTAACATCCTATTTCTGTGGTCTTATAATTTTTACTCTTGCAGTTACTTCTCTAAGGATCATGCTAAGGAACTATGTTAATGAAGAGCTTAATTTTTACTTAGTCTCAGGGTCTTGCTTTTCACAGATCATTTTCCTTTGGTTTTTGATAATTTGTTCAAATTACTAGCTCTCAAACTCTTGTGAATATCTGAATCTTCTGTGAAGCTTCTCAAAAACACAGATGCTATGGCTGTATCTTTGAGGTTCTGAGTCATATCCCGAATGGGGTCTAGGCATGGCAATAAGAGGTACATCATCACGAGAATCCAGGGTGAGCTTTGACAACTCTTACAGTTATCCACATTCATACAAAGGATATTTCCATGCAAATTTTGCTGCCCCTGGTTGCACAAATTTTAACTTTGGCTTTTTTTTTTTTGGCTGAGAATAAGTCAGCTGACTCTTTATTGCTAGGTGAGGGGAAGGGGGCTCAGGAGCTCTTGGTGTGGCGCGTGCGCTTCCTCTTTACCATAACAGGCTTCTGGCTGCGCAGGATGGCGCTGGCCCTGCGGATGGCAGCCATGCGCAGATCCGGGCGGTACTTGTTCTTGCGGATCATGTGCCGGATGCTGCTGAGGGTGGCCCGGGCGTTTTTGTTGATGGTGGTCGGCACGTAGGAGGTGGCAGGCTTCCGCTGGCCGGATCTCCGCTTCATGACCACCACGACACCTTTGCCATCGGCTGCCGGCTCCACGCCCACCGTCTTGCGGTGAATCAGCCCGTTGTAGCGGAAGGAGTTGCGGGCCTTCAGGTTACTGGGCTCGGTGCGGTACGTCTGCTTATTCCTCTGGATCAGGAAGCTCGAGCAGTTCCGCACGACCATCCACTGCAGATGCGCGGACATGGCGGCGGCTCCCCTCGCTCAACTTTGGCTTCTTAATAGGCCTAACTCTCCCAGTCCAAATTTTTCCCCTAATATAAAATTCTGTGCTTTGCCATTTATGCATAGAGTTTATTTGCTCCATTTTGATAACTATTAAATCATACTGAATTTTCAGCTAAGAAATTTAATTTAAAAAATGCTATTAAAAGAATAGGTGTGAATTAGGTAATAAGATACATTAGTTAATGTTATAGGTTAGGTAGATGCATTTTAATTTTGTTTACTGAGAAAATGCTTTAAACAAAAGATTACATTAATAAAGATAATTCCAGGTTGTAAATTAGACTGTTTTTCTTTTATTCTGTACTGTGATTCTTTTATTCCTGATGGCTTTTTCTGGACCCTTCTAATAACACCCAGCAACTGGATTCCTTTTCTGCCTCTGCGCATGGCTAATCTATTATCACTTTTAGTAACCACATCATTTAAAAAGTCAACCACAATTTCTTGGTATTATATCATAATTTTATTCCCTCAGGATAATTTAACTTTTACCTTTTTCAATAATACAAAGCAATACAAGAATCAAAATGTTATATGTGAAGAAAAATTATTTTGTAGTCATTTGTTCCATTATAAAAATGATTTTAAAAAACTGAATGTAAGAAATTTATTCACGTGTTCCAAAAAATTGCATAAAATAGATTGGGTGCTTAATGTGATTGCCATTAAAACAAATCAATAACGAAACTCTTCAAACACTAAAGCAATCAAACATAACTGAATAACATTAATTGGAAATCATGATATATTTTATAAATCATAGGTGGCAAATCAATATTAAGGTTGAAGGTATGCATGTGGTGATCAGTCTTGGCTGCATTTTCCTGACAGGTGACCACATAATATTGATTGGGAAGAGGCTTATATTGACTAGATGGGATAAACTGATACCTGGGCCATTCACTGCTTACAACCACAAAGAAGATTGAGACTTAATGAATTAGTCTTCTTATGTGCATATAATTGCATAGGCAAACAAGAAATACTCATGTGAGAATAGTGGCACTGTTAAATTAAATGGTTAGTATATGTTAGATGATATAAAATTAAAAATAGGAAGCTATATAATAAATAATAGTCTTGTTGAAGCAAAAGTACCTCAGAGACCCTAATTCAACACTCATTTTACAGTTGTGGAAATCAAGATGAAGATCAAATAAATTATTTACTCAAGCTAAAACAATACATAATATCTAGATCTAAGAACCAAGGCAATATTCTTCGTTTCTAATGTATATTTCTAATATCTAGGAATTACACACATGTGCGCATGCACACACGTAGTTGATATAATGTTTCTATTGCAAAAGATACTTTGTGAGTCAGTTTTCTTGAATTAGGATTCTACTTTCCCAAGAATAGAGTTTTACTTAGAAAGATTGATCTCAGAGAAGTTCATAGAAGTTCTCATGCCAAAAACCCACCTTTCCTTCTGCTGTTTGGAAAGAAGAGTGGTGAAATGTTTTGGTTCATGTAACTTTAAGAAGAAAAAGTTGAAATCTAAAATGTTTCATTATAAATTTATTCATAGTGAATAACATTTCTTACATGTTTTTTAGGTTGCCATTCTATAGTATGTGTCTATAGTTCTTTGTATCCCAAAATTCAAATTCATTAAGTGTGAAGTAGGAATTGGAATTGTGTTTTAAGGAACTCCAGCTGACCTGAGTATATGCTAGTTTTATCAACCACTGGAACTAGAAATATATATTTCCAGATCCTTAGCCTAGTATATAGATCTCTTCATGATCTCAAAAAGAAATTTTCTTTATTTCTTTCTGTTAGCATTAAGATGAGGTATTTCTCTTGATGATCAATCAATATAATGATTCATTGTGGTCTCCTGTAAATATCCATGGAGAATTTTGCATTTCCAGTGTTTCCATTCACAAACTCTAATTAGTGATGAATCATCTCTTAACCTAATTCCCACTGCCCCTATGTGTCAGTTACCTATTGCTTTATAATAAACCACCCTAAAGCCTATTGGCTTGAAACAACTATTTATTTAGTTCATGATTCTGTGGGCTATCCATTTGGCCTCAGCTGGGTGGTTCTTCTGTTGGTTTCAACCAACCTCACTCATTTAAGTTCAGTTACCTGCCGGTCAGTTAGAAGATGACCCTGCTGCTGGTGATTGGTAGTATGTGACTGCGCCAGTCACATACAGCAGGCTGGCCATAGCTTTGACACATGGTGGTGGTGGCAGTGATCCAAAGAGCATAAATAGTGGGAAAACCTCATTGTACAAAAACTTTTAAGTTTCTGCTTCCATCATGATGCTAATATTCTATGTGCCAATAATCATGATATGGCCACTCCAGATTCAAGGGGTTAAGAATCAGGCTCCACCTCTTGATAGAAAGACCTGCAAAATCCCATCACAAGGCACAAATGCAGGATGAAAAGAATTTTTCATAATTTTTACAATCTACCACATGTTAATGCTGCTTGTAATTGAGCAGTTGCCTGAATAAAATGTCATAAAATTAAATAACTTGATCAAAGTTCCACATCTAGTCAGTTTTAGAGAAAGATTGAAGCCAAGACGTGTTTGACTCCAAAGCTATTGGACCCATTTTGCAGCAGGTCTTAAATATATCTCGCACATCATCTTCTTTCATCTGCACTGTATTATTTTAATTTAAGCCATCATTTCTTACCTGTATATAATCTTCTAATTGATCTTCCCATTTCTATCTCTCCTATCTTTACATAAAGTAATCTGAGCAATATTTTAAAACATAAATCAAATTATGCTAATTCACTAATTAAAACCTTTTAATGGCTGTAATCTTATTTAGATAATAAAAATCCAAACTTCTAATCTTGGTTTATAAAACACTGTAAAATCTTCTCACTTGCTTTGGCCCCCAAACATACATCAGTCTATCTTTTACCAAGTTTCACTATGCTTGAGCTACAGTGTCCTATTCATTGTTTCTCTGATACACTGAGCTTATTCCCCTGAAAAGCCTTTGCAATTATTCCTCAACATAGGACTTCTGAAAGGAAGCCTCTTTCTTCTCTTGAACTACTTGGCTCTCTCTCATTTTGCAGGGGTCATTGCCAGTGTCACCTCATGGAAAGGACTTTCTTGACTACTCTCTGTAAAATGGCCATGCTTCTTTGGATCCTTCTCAAAAGTGATTAATTACGTTAATGTGGAGATGAGAGCCAGAGGAGTGCTGTCAACATAGTACTCACATGTACTTGCAATTGTCTTGCATATTCATTTACTCTTACAAAATGTTTCCTTTGCATCCTTGTAAACCAAATGACAATAGAGACCTTGTCTATCATAATCATTGCTGCATTCTTAATGAAGAAGCAGTGCTTGACACAGTATTTGTTGAATTAAGAAATGACATGCTTTAGATCTTGAAAAAGCCCTGAAAAATGACACAGGGCTCTTTTCATACCCCTGCCTGGTTTCCCAAGCCAAAGCCGAATTATTTCAAAGCTCTTCCTCTTGAATTTTTTCTTTGATGATGAGAATTTCTACATTATTGCTGTACATGACCCTAAAAGGATTAAAGCCTTCATCTTCAGAGCGTATAGGCCAGGTATGAATTCAGGGATGTCTACAAAACCAAAGACCTTCATTTGAAATTCATTTTCTCTAACATCTAAATGACTGATATTCTATTCCTACCAGATATGACAAAGGGAATATGATAAAAGGTGAAGAAAATTGAAGACCTGAATGATGGAGGGAAGTAAATATTGAGAGGAGATATATAAGAAAATTGTGGATCTACTGACACAGAAGACAAACTTCATTGACTTGCTTTGATTAACACTGTTTTCTTTTAACTTGGTAGAGACAAAAATATAAACTAGGTCTGGAGTATTTTTGTTATGCCCGACTGAAATGCAGGCAGCTGTGTTTTAGATGATTTATGAATATTTTTTAACACAGATTGTGTAGAGGATTTCAGTCCCAGTGGAATAAAGTATACTTGACAGCAGAGTTATAACTAGAAGAACTGTAAGAACAGAGTGAAAGAGTTTAAGGAATGTGTCCTAGATTTAAAATCATGTACACCAAATAGTTCAGTCTTATCATCACCTTAGGAAGTTGGTGGAGAAAAAAAAAAAAAAAAACTTGTTAAGTTTCAAAGTAAGTATACCATCTTCTCTCTCAGTGCTGCTCATTGAGTTATTTTTTTAAATGTTATTTGGGCATTATAACAAAAGAGTATTCTGCAGTATCCTTATGTTGGAATATTGATATTTCCAGAAGATTTATGATATATCAAAATGACTAAAAAGAGTCTATTTTAGACACTGACTAGAAGAAGCATATATCTTACTTAGTTGAACTCTCAGTTGAGAAATGCAGAATACTTTATATACTTATTATATACTATATGTAGATTTATGTGTGTATTTCAGTGTTTTTATTTTTGATTTTTTTTTTTATTAAATGGTGAGATTCTTATTTCCAGGACTACTCAAATCTTTATAGCACTACATCTATAAGGATGACAATCAAACTGTTTTTTTAAATGTTGTGGATGATTTTCTGTGTCCAAGTATTTACACCCTTGAACATTGCAACTATTGGACCATAACTATACACTCAAATAGATGGGGAATGTTTAAGAATCGACATTATTTACTCTATCTCACATGCAGATATGTTTACTGAATATCGACTAAGTGGAGGGAACTAGGTACATAACAGTGGGAAATGAAAGAGGATTAAACCCCTTTTAAAAAGTAATTACAGGCCGGGCACGGTGGCTCACGCCTGTAATCCTAGCACTCTGGGAGGCCAAGGCAGGCGGATTGTTTGAGCTCAGGAGTTCGAAACCAGCCTGAGCAAGAGCGAGACCCCGTCTCTACTAAAAAAATACAAAGAAATTAATCGGACAACTAAAAATACATATAAAAAAAAAATTAGCCAGGCATGGTGGCGCATGGCGGTAGTCCCAGCTACTCGGGAGGCTGCTAGGACTGCTTGAGCCCAGGAGTGTGAGGTTGCTGTGAGCTAGACTGACGCCACGGCACTCTAGCCGGGGCAACAGAGTGAGACTCTGTCTCAAAAAAAAAAAAAAAGTAATTACATTTATAGTTTGATAAAGATAATGCACATTCACAAGTCAGAAAAACCTAAGATGGCAAATGCTGTGTGCAATTAAATTATATATTTTAAATAGGTGAAATTTGTGGTAAATGAATTATACCTCAATAAAGCTGTTAAGAAAACATTGTGTGTAAACTTATATTTACAGAAATGTGACTGCTCAAGGTGGGTTCCTTGAAGGTGGATGTTAGCTGGCAGGTACAGGCACAGCAGTTATGTTCTTTACTGTTAACATCTACTCTGACTGAGGCAGCCTCTGTTCTGATTGGTCAGGGGAGAGGATTCACCAGTTATTAAGTATTTTATTATCTTCTCTGCTTCCAGGTAGAGGATTTAGAGTAGAAAAATATTCTTCAAAAAGGTGGGCAAAATTTGGAGACAGAGATGTGAGACCACGAAAAATGCAAATGGAAGAAATTAAAAAGCATTGCCGTACTGGGATAGATGCTTAGGACAGAGTTTCTTAGAGAATGATCATGGAACCACATGCATCGGAATACTGGAGTAGCTTATTTAAATGTTTGAGATGATGGATATGCTAATTACCCTGATCTGATCACTATATATGTATCTTATAAGTACATATAATTATTATATGTCAATTACCAAAAAAAAAGAAAGGAAAAAGAAAGCCAGATTTTCTATCTCTACCCCAAATTTAGGGAATTAGATTTCCTGTGGGTAAGACTAAGCAAATTATATTTTAATAGGTAGCACTAGATAATTTTTAAGGTTTTAAACTAGAAGTTTTAGAGCCATTAGATTAGAGCACATCTTTAGTACTCAGCAGAGTTTGACCGATTGGTATTATTGAAACAGAAGAACGACTATGAAACTAGAAAGAGAGATTTGTCTCAACTTTGAAGATAGGGATAAAATGGTTTACAGAAAAAGCTGAAGAAGATGAAATTACTGGAGCTTTGTTTTAATTAGTTATTTCAATTGGAATATCATATTGGAATTTCAATAATCATTAGAAAATTATATAAAAGTTAAAAATGAAAATATAATAATGATTGAAATATACTTCTGGCTTTTCCTGAAGAATACAGAGAACTGGAAATAGCATCATTTCCACACTTACATGAAACATAGTTGGACAAACTGCAAGTTCATAAATTTTTTTGATACTGTCAGGGAGCTGGGACCACAGTGCGGTGGTACCTGCAGGGAGAGATGGAACGCCAGAGCTGGGAGCAGATGCAGTTCGACATAAGAAAAAGCTAGAATATTTAACAAATTGGTGGAGGCCAAATGTAGGCTGGTGAAAGAATGTGGACCTTTTGGGTCTGTAGACATAAGGGGAGTTCACATCTTTTGCAGAGTTTTTCCTCCAAAAACCTCAGTTGTCTAAAGTGGTGATAAAATGTCCCATCTTGACTAGACTTGTGGGAGGAGAAAAGCCACCGCTATGAGAGGGGCATGAAACTCCATTCAAACCCTTCTCCCCATTCTCCTTTATAGAATAAAACCTTCATCTGTATTAGGGGAGGGTATCGTATTTAGTGTGAATATGATGAGCTACTGCAGCTGGATGAAGGTAACAAAAAACAAACAAGCAAACAAACAAAAATCTACCTTGGGGGAGGGGAGAAATATACCTACCGGGAACAGAACTACAACTGGTAATAGGGGGACAGGGTTAGAAAACTGAAAAGACTGTAACCCTGAAAACCAGGTATACATTTCCTACTTAATACTGAGGATTAATCAACACAACAGAAATTATCCATACCCGTTCACCACTGTACCCAACCATCTTCGTGAACGTAAAAACATCAAGTAACAGATAACAATGAACACTGTCACAAGAGTTTCAACAGCAAGAAGACAGACCAATTTTAAGGCACAGTACAAAAGGAATACCTAAAGCTAAGGGTGGAACAAATGTTCAAATAAACTCTTGAAAATCTGCTCCCACCTTAACTCTAATGGAATGCTGGGGAATTTGAAGAGAGTGGTGCTCTGAGGTTGACTATAGCAACAATAAACCCCAAACCTTTATCATCTCTACATGAAACTCAAATACCAAAGGTCTAGCAGAGGTAAAGGTACACACACATTTCTAGTCATGAAAACCAAAACAAAAAAACAACTATTTACCTCTATCTCTATTATTTTGCACATGATGTCTTTCTTTCAACCAAAAATTACCTTACATAAAAGGCAAGAAAATAAAAAATAAATAAATAAAAAAGACAAACTGCTAAATGAAAGAAATCAGTCATAAAGATCACGTATTATATGACTCAATTTATATAAAATGTCCAGAAGAGACAAGTTTATAAGGATAGCAAATAGATTAGTTATTGTCTGGGGTTGAGGGATGGGAACAGAAATGGGAAGTTACTGCTAATGAGTATAGGGTTCCTTTTAGCGATAATAAAAATGTATTAGAATTGATTGTGGTGAAGGTACTAAATATTAACATAATTTCATGAATATCCTGAAACCACTAGGCTATATATTTTATGTAAGTGAATTTTATGAATTGAATTATATCTTAATAAAGCTGTTTTTAAAAGTTTAAAGAAGAAGAAAGATAAAGTATTCAAACACTAATCGAAAGAGTTGAATAACTATATTCATATCAGATGAATTAGACTTCAGAACAATATCATCAAGGTTAAACTAGATAATTTCATAATGATAAAAAGGCCAATTAATCAAGAGAGCATAACAAATATCAATGTGTTTGCACCTACCAATAAAGCTTCAAAATAAATGAAGCAAATACCAGTAAGACTAAAACAATGAATGGATATATTCACAATCACAGTTGGAGACTGCAACACTGCTCTCTCAGTAATTGATAGAACAAGTAGAAAAAAAATCAGAAGGATATAGGAGACCATAAAAACATGATTAATCACTTTGAGCTAACTGACATGTATAGCAAACTCCATGCAACGACAGCAGAACACTAATTTGTTTTATGTTCATGTGGAACATGAAATAAGAGAGACCATCTTCTGGCTCTCAAAACATAATTTAAAAAATTTAAAAGAATATAAATTTTACAACATATATTCTCAGAATATAAAGGCATTAAATTAGAAATCAATAACAAAGATAAGTATATAATCTTCATTTGGAAATTAAACATAGCACTTCTAAATAACCAATTGGCCAAATAGGTAGTCTTAAGGAAAATCTAAATAGATTCTTAATTGTATGAAAATGAAAAGAACAGCATATTAAACTCATGCCATCGGATAAATGAAATTTATAGCATATAATGCTTTTATTAGAAAAAAGTCTAGAATAAGCAACCTCAGACTCTGCTTTCAAAAACTAAAGAAGAGCAAATTCAATCCCAAATAAGAAGGAAGGAATTAAAGATGAGAACAGAAATTGAAGGCAGAAAAACAAAACGGAAAATCAACAAAACCAAATCAGATTCTTTCAAAAGATCAGCAAAATTAATAAACCTCTATCCAAGCTGACAAACGAAAAATAAAGACACAATTTACCAATATCACGAAAGAAACAATGGCTATCACTGCAGAGTGTTCAGACGTTACAAGGATAATAAGGGAATAAATACTATGAACAACTCTAGGCCCACGAATTCAACACTTAGGGGGAAAAGACCAAATCTTTGAAAGGCAAAGAAATATCAAAACTAACTCAATAAATAAATAAATACTATGAATGGTAGTATGTCTATTAAAGAAATTAAATTAACAGTAAAAAAATCTTAAAAAAAAAACACTCTAAATGGTTTCACTGGAGAATTTCACTGTACATTTAAAAAGAAAAATCCCAATAGAAAAAAATTCCCCTCAACTTATTATATCAGGATGGAGTTAACTATCATAATACGAAATCAATATACGTCATGAGGATAAACACTAAACTTCTCAATGAAACATTAACATGTCATATCCCCCCAAAATCACAGATAGGCTTAATCCCATCAGTTCATAGTTGGTTTAATATTCAAAAGTCAATTAATATAATGTAACATATAAAAAGTCTAGGGGAAAAAACATATGATCATCTTAATAGATGCAGAAAATGTTTTAATAAAATTTAACATCCATTTATCAGGAAAAAAAAGATAGGTCTATTCTAGGAATATGTTTGCATGATGCAGCTGTTTTATGGCTGGACTGGGTGAACTGTATGCTTATCTCTGGGGATGCCTGGATGTCTGCCTTTGATTCTTAGCTAAGATAAAGCCCATGGGCCCACTAACCAATTACCTGCTGACTTATAAAGTGCTGTTTAAAGTCCAGACCTCCCCTGGAGACACCCAGTGCCAGTGTGTTTGTTCATGGCTTTTAAGGTACATAATCCGTTAGACAGTCTGATTTGTTACATGAATGTGAGCCATTAGAGACCCTGCTGGGAACTTCTACCTTGAGCTCTCCTGAGGCCAAGATTCATTGCACAAATTTTGATTGTTTAGTCTGGAGACAAAGTATTAAAACATGTTGTATGAATAAGAAGGACCATGGGGAACAGCACCTTGATGTCTCTCAAACCTCTGATGACTCTCAAACCTCTGATACTTGCTTGCACTTTTCTTTTTCTTGCTGTACCATATACTTTGCTTTTATGAAAAGTCTTACCTGAGTAGCTTCTGTGATATCTTGTAAATCATTTGAAATATCAAAGCTGAGTATCTTTATAGAAGAAGACTTCTTTAACATGATAATAGGCATCTATAAAAAGCTACAGCTGACATCATACTTAATGGAGAAAGGCTGAATTCCCTTAAGATTGAGAAAAAGACAATGTACTCTTATGAATCCCATTGGACATTCTACTGGAAGTTCTAACTACTGTAATTAGGCAAGGAAAAAATAATGGCATACAAATTTAAAAGTAAGAGATGAAACTATCTCTATTGGCATACAACATGATTGGCTATGTAGAAAATACCAAACTACAAAAAAGTCCCAAGGAATAATAAGAATATTTATTGTCCTTAGCAAAGACAAAGGATATAAGTTTATAGGATGCAGGATCAATACACCAAAATCAATTTTGGAGAATACCATTTTGGCTGGATATTATATGAATTATGATACTAACAACTATTACAAAAAATAATGTACTCTCTACTTACTAAATTTCTTTTAATAATTCTGATATTACTTTATATGTACATTACAATTGAAGAAATAAGTAAATGTATTGTTAATATTGAAAGCCAAGTTTCTCACTGTCAGAAAGTTACAAATAAGGAAATCCTATCCCCAAAATATGTACATCTATTATGTATCAGTAAAAAATTATTTAAAAAATAAAGAAATCTTGAAGACTAGAATAAATTCTATGGTATTGACTAAAAGTTCAACTGGAAGTATCAGTATTAACTCGTTTGTTAATATGCAACATACATACAAAATACATACATACAAAATACATACAGGTACAGAAGTAAATTTAGATGTGTGCATACATGGGGTAGTATACATGCCTATATTTTCTAGTTTTCTGTACTGAGAAAGCCAAATAGCAATTACACCCAAGTAGCAATGAAATAGTTCCAAGATCTTGATTTCTAAATATCATTCTCCAATATAAGGAACCAAGTCTCCTTGGAGAATTGATTGTTTCCAGGGCTAGGAAAGGAAAAACCGAGAGGAGCCTCGAGCACCTTGTATTCAGGAAAGTAATGGAAGGCTCATGAAAGCATGGGAACCTGTCAAATAGGCACAAGAAAACCTGAAAGACACTACCAATGGCCAAAGCTCTTATAATTCGAATACCAAAGCAAATAATATTTTTAAATTATAACCTTCAGAATAAAATATCTATGGATCAATTGTAATATAAATAAATGAGTAATTTAAGAAAGAGAAGGGATGCTCTTTCTTAGAGCAATTTTCAATTAATAAATGTAAAAAATGGGAGAAATATAAAGTCGCCTTTAGAATCTCACAGTAATAATTGTTGCAGGTATGATATATGGATGAATTTTAAAGTTTATGAATGAAAATTTAATTAGAAACATCATATTTTCATAGTCTAAAAGTATCTCCTTCCAAATACAGTCGACCTTTGAACAGCACAGGTTTGAACTGCATGGGTCACTTGTATGTGGATTTTCTTCTATGTCTGCCATGTCTGAGACAGCAAGACCAACCCCTCCTCTTCCTTTTCCTTCTCAGTCTATTCAACATGAAGACAATGAGAATAAAGACCTTTATGATGAGTCACTCTTACTTAATGAATAGTAAGTATATTTTGTCTTCCTTATGATTTCCTTAATAACATTTTCTTTTCTCTAGCTTACTTTATTGTAAGAATACAGTATATAATACATATACAAAATATTTGTTAATTGATTATTTATA
>NW_012141635.1:8993558-8996507 GCF_000956105.1 Propithecus coquereli
AATAATTTGTCCCCATAATTGTTTACCCTTAGCCCAAGAATGTTATACTATACATGCCATGCTATTTTCTTTTCTATCTCCTGGATCTATCTGTATAAGGATATGCTACTAATCTTATAACAGAAATGGTTGTTAATGCTTCTGCCTAAGTTTTCTACTTTCAGAAATGTTGAGTTTCTCTTCTAACTTGTTTTGCAAAATTTCTGAGTCTTGTTAATAATTAAATGTTATGCTGATGTGAATAAAACAAAACAGAATAACTACAACAAAGGAAAAAGAAATGAAAAAGAAAAAAGGAACCCCTGAATTTAATTTGTACCTCTGCCAATTACAAGCAGTGTGATCTCGCACACATTGATACTTGACCCTCAATTTTCTCATATTTTAATTGGTAATAACAAGGCCTGCTCTACTAATTCACTTTTATTCTTATTAGTATCAAATGGGGCAACATAATATGAAAAGGGCAAATAGAATATAGAGACATAACACAGATTAATACCCTAAGCAAAGCAGCAAGCAGACTCCTTTTAACCTTCCAAGCTGCAAGCCAGTCATGAAAAATAAGAACTATCCTTGAAGAAAAGGATTTCTGAATAGGACAGAAGAAATCTTCCACGTGAAATTTATCCTGGAAAAGCACCTCCACCTCCGCCTCCCATCTAAAGACAGAGGTTATATGTTTCTCCTGGTGCAATCCATCAGGGCAGCTACAGAAAGTAATTTACAGAAATGTTGTAGCAGTCATTTATTTATAGATTTTTTGGGAAGTGTTAGCAGAGAACATTCAAATATTTAGGTAACTCAAATATCAGCTATACCCCAGTCTCATACCAACTCTCTTTCAACCTTGTGCTAACTTGTGTAGAAAACAGATTTTTTGTGTGTGTTTCAGTAAGTGATATATTTTAGATTTTAGTGGCTATTTTGTGGGAGAAACTCTGTTGTAAAAGGTGAGACGAGGTTGTGGTTGGAGTTAGTATTGGTGATAATATTACATATCCCGAGCAAGGTAATACCTCCTTTTATACAGATGCGCGCGCGCGCGCGCACACACACACACACACACGCACACACACACACACACACACACACACACACACACACGCTCTTTTTTTTTTTCCTCTTCAAAGTCTTCCTTGGACCATATAGTAAAGTAGTGGTGTTTCCTTCTCTAACCCTTCTGTTGGTTAACTGTTTAACCATGCCCGTGTCTTCTACCTTCATCCCACATTTTCTTTTTGGAAATATCAAATTAATCTCTCACAGTTCATGAAGTGTAACTTCCCCTTTCCTTAGGAAAACAAGATACCCTCTCTAACCCCAAACCCTTGACTCTTGCTTGCATTTACCTTACAGAGATATTGCTCTCACAAAAGTCTCTCCTGTTAAGAGAATTATTTTACCAGGTGCTAAGAATATAACTTTTTATCTAAATTATCACATTAATTATTGAATATATTAGCTTTCAACTCCATCACACTACTCATGCTCCCAGCCTTCTCTTGGATGTTTGTAAGAAGTCGCCAGACATTTGCACTTTGTCTTCACTTCCAAATAGCTAATAAAGTCCAGTAAGTGACAATATCCTAGCTCTTCCTAGCTAAAATAGGGTTATATTTTTGTTGTATATGTATAGTTGTCTGCTCTTAGAATTTTAGCAACCATTTAAAGAGCAACTTCCTGAACACCTCCCAGAGAGTGGGCAACGTGTGGGCCATGCTCACTTCTGATTGTGTCTGTTAGTTCTCTGGGTTTTCTTCTTTAGTGTAGTTGGTGACCAGTAAGATGTTTTATGTTTATGTACATATCACCCCCGGTTTAGGCCCATATATATCTCTAGTAAGAATCAGCTGTGTTTTCTTGGGTTCAGACTCAGTTTGGTGAGATTTCTCCAAACATGATCCTGCTTGGCAGTTTGTATTTCCATCTCCTTCTCTTTATTTCATCTGAAAGCTGAATCCAATCCCTTCTCCATTTCACTTTGATAGAACATGTTGTTTTGTATGTTATTTTTAAAAATTATATACAGAAAAATCCACTTCTTTGGTGTATGGTTCTGTGAGTTATACATTTTGTAACCACCAACACAGATGGAATAGAGAATAATTCTATTATCCCAAAGAATTCCCTCATGTTGCCCTTCATATTCAGACCCTGCCAAAAATGTAAGAGAGAAGATCATTAATTGCCACCAAACTCAACATCTAATAATCTTTTCTCTTCTCCTGTATTTTTGTCTTTTCCAGAATAAATAGAATCATACAGTGGCAACATTTTGAAACTAGATTCTTTCACTGGGATAATGTGTCTGAGATTCATTCATGTGTGAATTGGGTGAATCAATAGTGTTTTTTATTTTTATTGCCAAATAATATTCCATTTTGTGGATATACTACAGTATATGCATTCATCCATTGGAAGACATTTGAATTGTTTCCAGTTCTTGACATTATGAGTAAAGCTGCTATAAACTTTTGCATTCAAGTCTTTGTGTGAAATATATTTTTATTTTTCAGGTCAATACCTTAGGGCGTGATTGCTGGGTCATATAACCTTATTAAAAACAGCTGCCGAATTGTTTTCCAAAGTAGTGGTACAGCTGCCCTTTCTTTTAAATGTCTTTGTCTTCTTTAATACTTAAATGATTTTCTTTCACTTAGTGAGAAAAGAAAATTGCAGCTGTTTTCTAAATATGTCTTTAGGCAATTAATATATTCTAAGGGAAGAATTCCTCTGAATTTCAACATAGTTGAACTTATGCTGTAGAATTTTAAAGAATGCATTCAGATATTTTTTTTTTTGTTAACTCTCCTTAAAATTTCTTATTTGATTTTCACGGATATTTTGCAGAAATAACATAAACTTGCCTCTGATATCCTATCGTCTACCCTACCAGTAAGGAAGTTAGGTCGATTTGGCTCTCGTTGCTGTACAGCAAGAACTTGA
>NW_012141635.1:8996557-8997651 GCF_000956105.1 Propithecus coquereli
TTGTCTTCACTTCCAAATAGCTAATAAAGTCCAGAATATTCATCGAAAATGAAAAAAATGATAATTTGACAGTAGAGAAACCTGGCATATCCATTTTAAACAAGTTACCAAGGTTAATCCCACCACTGATAATATATATCTACATTATGTTGCCCTTGGTGTCATGAAATGAAGAGGGTATACCACTATTTCCTAGGCACAACCTCAATCTAATAATAAGAAAATATTAAACAAACTCTAATTGAGGGACATTCTAAAAATAAACAAACTAATAATCATCAAAAGTGTCAGGGTCATGAAGTCAAGGAAAGACTGTCAGATTGGAGAAGATTAAATAGATATGAAACTAAATGTAATACAAACTAAATGGATAGGATGCTGAAACAAACAAACAAAAAGATATTAATAGAAAAACTGGTGAAAGAAATAAAATCTATAGGCTAGTTAATAATATTGTATCAATATTATTTTCTTGGTTTGGTACTCTGGTTATGTAGAGGAAGCTAACTAAAGGTTATATAAGAATTCTCTTTAATAATTTTCAGCTTTTATTTGCATTTAAAATTATTTCAAAACTAAAATGTAAAAAAAAAATCTCTAAGCAGATATTGTAAATTAAAGTAGTAATTACTATTCCACTAATAAAAGCATACGAGTAAGCATACCCACAAAAATTTGATTAAAAAGTTGCAGAATAAGAAAGTTGTCTCTACTTCTACATTTTCCTACCAATATGAGAGTATCTATGTGTGCATATGAAAGTTTGGTTTGTGCATGTATGTTTGTGCGTGTGTTCTTTCTTCTGTGGTTACTAATGACCGAAACACAGCTCAGGACAGAAACAAACTGGAAACCAGTTGTTACAAGTAGAATAAAACAGTTGTACACAACCAGGATATCTCTCTACCTATCATCTCTGATTCTCTTTAGAAAATGGCTTGATTTTCACAAATCAACCCATACCACATCTCTGCAAAGATGGTCTCTGACAGAACTTGACTCACAGTGCTTTAGAGCCACATGATTAAAGTGGGAAAGAAACAATTTCTCAACAGAAAGTTTAACATGATAATAGGCATCTATAAAAAGCTACA
>NW_012141635.1:9000932-9009357 GCF_000956105.1 Propithecus coquereli
ATGCGGCATGAATTATGAATGAGAAATTTATTTGTAAAAATTCTATTTATAAATGATAAGCAAATATTAGTTAATAGTATAGATATTATTTACTTTTCTTTAAAATTTTCCTGAGTTTCAGTGATCATTACACTTAGCATCTTTGACTGGTGATCTCTTATCTACTAAGGTCGCGGAAGAAGAGAGTATATCCATGAATCTGTAGTCATTGATTTGCAGCAGTGGCCTTTTATACATTCCACATCAATGATACAGTATATGAATGAATGGCATGCCAAAGCCAGAGTTGGAAAATATTTGTGAAATGGGTACAGATATACTTGTATTTAACAATTTGATTCAGTTATTTCTAAACTTTATGTAAGTCCTACAATAATTTTTTTCAACTTTTTCTCCCAGATTCTAAGGCTTTGGATTGCACATAGCTGTTGCACATTCCTTATTTCTTAAAATACTCTTTTTATGGGATCATTAATGAAACCAGTGCGGAGAAGTTTCCTAATATCATGTTCCCACGAATAACTCAAATATAATCTTTGGAAAGGCAGTGTTCTAATGGGCACCTGGTTTGCCTATCCTACATTTCAAAATTCTGACTCCCAACCCTCAGGTGGGGTCCTCTCAGATGAGGTATTTGCCTATAAAAATGCCTCAAAGAATGTTCAACCAGGACTATGCGAAGATAAAGAAAGATTACAGGGTGACTGATTGAATGCACATAATGCAAGGGAGAGTTTGCGCTAGTTACAAACAATACATTTAATTATAATTGTGCATGAGGACCCATGTTTTATTCTTACTAGGAACATGGTAAATAGCTGTCAGATATGGCTAGGACCAATGTTTTATTCTTGGTCCTAAATTTTTGCTTGTCTGAATTTGGCATCTACCTTATTGCTTTAGTTCTATGCCTCACATTATTTTGGTTCCTCCCAGTAGACTCTGAAATGGTAATTTTCTTAGTACTAACTATTCTCATTTCTATAACTTATCACAGGTATACAATCAAGAGTTTTCACTATTGATCATTGCAGTTTTGCATTTCTTTCATATACTTTGTGAAATGTGACCTCCTAATTACTTAAGTTTTAAAGCTTTATAATATTATTAAACAAACAGAAGCATCGGGCTAGGGCAAGAGTGTCATGCTGAACTCATTTCCACCTCTAGTCTTGTCCCTAGAGGCAGCATGTAAAGCTTTTTGATTTTTTCTTCTGATATCTCAATAACCCTGAGTAGTTCACTTCCACACAATTTTTAGTTTACTTGTTTTAGATATTACATATTTATTTCCTGTTTTTAAAACAAGGAATTAGCTAATCTATACCCACATTCATCTTTCCTTCTCCACATTGACAATATGGATTAGCCACATCTTGCAAATAAAAATACGCGATGTTCAATTCAAGTGTAATTTCCTATTTACGAAGAATAATACCTTAAAATGTTTGTCTCAAATGTTACAAGGAGTGTATTTACATTCAGAAAATTATTTGTTTTTATGAAATTCCACTTGCACTGATCATCCTGTATTTCCTCTGGCAATTCTATTCAGAATAGTCATATCATTGTATTTTATTAACACTTTTGGTTACCTTTTGTAACAGTGTACCTTTAATTCTAGTTCCATCAAAATATTTTTTATCCCCTACTTTGTAAAATGCAGATATTTATACTCCTTCCTCTTTCCTTTCCCTGTATTACTTACTGTTCTTGTTTCTATATTTATAATTTCTAGTTAGGTAACAGTTACATAAACAAGGTTTGTATTTTTGCATTAAATAAAACAGAAACATACTCACTGTAGAGCCAAGTTGTAAATGTTGACTACATTGGTTTTCTTCAAATTGTTGTGTTTCATCATTCCAAATATTTTCTAATGCCATTTTTTCCCTTAGTTCACTCTCATGTTTTCATACATTCTCAAACTTTCCAGAGACTGACTTCTTGGGACCCTTCTGAACTTCGGTCATCTTGAGGATTGATTCCATTTAATGCTTTCCTGGATTCAATCCATTTTTTGCCTAGCTCCTTGTTCTTACTTTGTTTGTTTGTTTTGCCACAGCAAAAGAGCTGCATTTTCTAGTAACTTTCTCTAGGGTTTCTTGGAGGCGATTGTTTGAGATCTCACACGTTTGAAAACAACTGAATTCTTTCTTCATACATGATTGATAGTTTGGGTGTGAACAGAATTCTAACGTAAAAATAATTTCCTTTGAGAGCTTGAAGGGATTTGCCCTCTTGTCTTCTGGCATTCAGTGTTGCTGTTCAGTCTCCCTGTTTGGCGGCCATTCGTGTGTCTGCATCTGCCCTGCCTTTTTCCTTCAATGTTTGCAATCTCTTATTACTTACCATTCTCAAACTCTATAATGTCATTAAGTACATATTTCCCCCACCTATTGTGCTGGGTGGGCACTTTCAATCTAGAGACTCATGTCTTAACTGGGAGGAAATCTCATACATATTTCATTGATTTCTTTATTCCATTTGCACTAGATCTTCTGAAACACCTGTTTGTTACATATTAGAGCTTCTGAATTGATTCTTCATGTTCTTTATTTTTATCACATCTTTCTAATTTCTTTTTCTTGTTTTCACCCTTTTGGAAGAGATATTAAACTTTATTCTTTAACATATCTATTGATTTTCCCCAATGTTATTATAAAAATTTTAAAATCTGGTTTAAAGAAAAAAAAAAAACTTCTTGTCCTCTAATTCTTTCTTTTACATTATATCTTACATTAAGGACGTACTTGTTTTTCCCCCACATCTCTTTCTTCTGCAATGATTTTATTCATTTATCTTTGTTTTTTGTTTGTTTGTTTTTTACTTAGAGGAATTCCCTAAATATTTCATGAGTCTGGTCTTATCAACTCACATGTAAGATTGAGTGAATAAGTAATAACCTGGCTACTCTGCTTGTATGGATGGGACTTGTGAACATGTGGGCTTTGCTTTTGCTTCACTTGGGAAATCCTACACACCAGATTGAGAAGGCTGTTTAAATCGCAGAGGGGAGAATTTTTTGTTTTATTAGTTTCTTTATTTAATAGGGGATAAACCTGTGCAGTGTTCTGCACAGAAGCAGAAGCATACATATGAGAGTGTGCATAAGAATGTATGTGCCTATGTAACAGTGCATGTGTGTGGTTCTGGGTGGGTTAGTTGACTGTCGTGGCGCAATCTTACCTTCCCTTTTTCTTGTCCATTGTATTTACAAAGGTGGGGACTTTAGGATTCTGCCTAAATGCGGAGTTGCATCTTTTTTCTTAGTCTTGGTTAGGTCTTATTAAATTTTAGCTGCCTTCATTATATTCAATTGTTTGTTTTTTATTTTCTCTGTTTCTTTCATCATCATGCCTTTATATTCCTTCACTACAAGTTTAGGGGGATTTTTCTAGGGAGAGGGGACAAAAGTGCAAAATTACTGTGTTGCAAAATTAAGTCTTTTGCCTGGGAACAGATACCTTGGGTTTCATGCCTATCGTCATATCTTTGCAGAAGTCCTAGGTATTCATTTCCAGAAGACGTGTCCATAATGTGAGGGTCAGAATTTCGTGGGTTCAAATCTCGGCTGTGCTATCTGCTGTCTCAGTGAGCTTGGGAAAGTTATTTAATCTTTATGAGGATCAATTCCCAACTTTAATATTTGAAGAATAACCTAGATAGTGATTCGTACCTAACAGATAATATTAAATAATTATGATAACTTTCCCTAAAACATTAACCTTCATGTTGTCAAGACATAAAAGAGGAAACCAAAGGCCCAGCTCTACAGGAGCTTACAGTATAACTAAGATCAGCCAACACATCGTGATTTGAGCAAGCGTTGTAGAATCCAGTGCTCCTTCATGGCGACAATAGTATCTGTCTCAAAGGGTTGTCAATAAAATTAAATATGTTCATACATATAAAGTGATGAGAAATGTGCATACGAGAGAAAATCCTCAAATGTGCATTGTCCTTAGAATAATGGCTTTTATATTATTATAATTTGCTTTCTGTGTACTGTGCACTTTGCTAAGAATTTTACATGTAACATCCCTTACTACAACATCCCTTTGAAAAGTTACTTTTATTATTCCTATCTTACAGATGAAGACTTGGGGCACAGAGAACTTAAGTGATTTGTTCAAGGTAGCACACCCAATAGGGAGAGTAGGCAAGATTTGAACTTAGGCAATCTGATATCAAAACAAATATTCAGTCACGAAACCAATTTATTTGAGCAATAAAACTATGAAAGTCTGGTACGATAATTAGAAGATTATCGTAGATTGGGTGTAACCCCTGGATAGGATTCAGGTTGATATAGAAAGGAGAGATAGGATGGATGCCAGGTAGGGTTAGTGCACAAAGATGGCACTGATAATTAATTATGGTATAGGACATGAATCCATCTACTTGGTAACATCAACTTCAGTTTTTTTAAAAGAAAGGGAGTGTTAATTCTTGACAAAGAAGTCTTTTCCTATAAATAGAAATGCTTCAAAAGTGAATTGAAGCTAAATGTTGAATGTTAAGAATTATTATTTTTACAGATTTTTTAGGAATTGTGAAAAAGAGCTGCAAATATTGATAGAGCAAAAATTTTGTGAAATCAGCAATCTCACAAATATGTTGCTTACTGTACCTGATAGTTAAAACAATGCTACAATAATTCCATAATATCTTCTGTCTCCTTGTTTAATGAGTGTATTAGTTTTGTTTTCAAAGTACTCATTTTTTCCTTTTTTCCCCTTTATATTGACTGGTTTACTTAGACATTATTTTAAAATCCATATGTTGTCCATTTTCTCAGTATAGTTAAATGCAAATTTATTATCATCCTTTGGTTTAATTTAGAGGAGCAAATTTAATTTTACACTGTAAATAAAGATACTTCGAATATGTAATAGGAATGCTGCTTCTCTCTTCCCAATCCTCATTCCAGACATTTAAGTTATTCATAGACGCTATTCCCATAACACTTAAAGTGATTATATCTATTGCCAACTTCTATAAATTATTGACATCAAAGCCAGTGGCTCCCTGGCACACAATGTCATCCTTCCACAGAAAGAGGAAAACTTAGGGAGGCTTAAATGGATTACAAGGAAATTCAATTGGTAACATGGTCACTAGAAATTTAATCTCTGTTTACAAATGCTTTCCTTCTCTTTCTTACTGTTTCTTGTTCACAAGACTATTGCAGAAAGAAGAGATTCTGTGAAGATTCCAAAGTTCAGAGGGATGTCACTGAGTAAAGTTGATTCCACCCAATCTTGTCCCCATGGTGTTAAGTAATGAGGTGGCAGAGCCACCTCTCACTTAACAGCATCTTGTAGTTATTACGGTTTATTCAGCAAGGGCTTACAGACTAGATTTATAAAACAGGAATTTATTGAGTTCAAAGAAAGGACTGATGAAGATAAATTGAAAAATGTCTAAATGAAATTAAAAGTTGTTACTCAGAATTCAGAGTGTGGTTGTAGTACGCAATATCTAGTTAACGTTACAAATTAAAGGTATGGAATGGATAAAGATGGATATCTTACTTTTGTGGGTGCAACTTGGGCAGTTTAGAATAAATATTGTAATAATTGATCTTTCTGAATGATGTGCAAGTGCTAAATGATGCTTGTTGTGTGGTATTAACTTCCTGCCTTTGGCACTGATGGATGGTCTTTACATTTCTTGTAATAAAAACATGGTCAAGCCTTCAATTATACATTTCAAGGTGCTGCAAATAAAGTTGAATGTAAATGGGTGGGAGACTCTACTACCAGCATTCTAACATTAGCCCAGACTAAAACCATCTCTGCCACATTTGCTGACAATAGGAAGGTATCACCGCAGATTAATGAGACTCAAATGACTTTGTCATAGAAAAGAACTCAGGGGGAGAGGAAGTCAAGCTCTTCTGTTATAGCAGCTGCCTGGTTACCTCAGTAAGAATGAAACAGCTTTGGAAAAATCATTAATAGCCATATTGACATTCTGATTGAAAGTAATTTTTCAGTAGGCTTGGGTATAATTCAGTAGAGATTTTATTGGCTCTCAACAAATGATTTCAAAGAAATACTTCAATTAGTAATGTGATAATCTGTCTGTAGTCAGGGTGTGTTTATGAAAACTATGCCTCAGCTCAGATTTGAATTGTCACAGAGAAGAGTTTGCCTGTTTGTTTAGAATAGGGTCGTTTTGACTCTTCAGGCTACAAGGGTAAAAAATAACATTAGATACTTAGGTAGATCAGAGTACATTGGCTGAATATCTTTGTGTTGGTGCCCAGAGTTAACTATAAACCAGCTTTTAATTTTCAGGACTACATTTAAAACCAAGTCTTCTAGTGGGTTTTTGTCTTTAGTTCAAAATTTCAAAAATATATTACTCTTTGAGTTTCTGCCCTTTTTTTTTTTTTTTACTATTTTTATAATAATAAATATTTATTTGATCCTATGATGAAAGGCTGAGTCACAGACTAACAAAGCTCATGAATAGGTATTTCAATAGAAAAGTAATCCAGTGGTTTGGAAACAAATTCAAACTGAGTGCCTGTGGGAAATATAATTCCTAATTTTATTGTTTTCTGGAAGTGAATGCTATCTCTGGTAATTAATTTAAATACTGCACATCAATGCAACTTTAGTATCCTCTTTGTTCCACCTCATTAATAGCAGCATCCCTAATGTGAGAAGGTGTTTCATGGATTTAAGTTCAACTTAATAAAAGGTTATTAATTTATATTATGCTTGGAATAGGGACTTTGGTTAGATGAAGAACTGTTGGCAGGAAAGGAAACTTTTACTTTTTTGTAGTGTATTTGTGTGTTTTGCCATGCATGTGTCTATTGATTTTTTTTAAGTACAGCATGATAAGTATGGTATAAAATTATACAAAGTAACTATATCCATGTAAACATCACCTAGATTAAGAAATTGAACATTACCGAATCCCCAGATCTCCCTGTGTTCCCCTTTTTGTTATTACCTCCCTAAAACCTCTTACTGTGGTAGACATGAGTTTTGTCTATTTTTTTGACTCAATATAAATGTAATTATACTCTATGTGACCTATTATGTCTACTTTTGTTCAACATTGTAAGACTCATCCATCTTTTTGAACATACTTGTAGATCATTCAGTTATCTTTGCTGTATGATATTCCATTCAAAGAACACATTTATTTATTCATTCAATTGCTGATAGAGATAGAGCATTTAGGAAATTTCAAGTTTGTAGTTATTCATAAATTGTGCTGTTTTGAATATTCTAGAACATGCTTTTATGGTCAATATGTGTGTACATTTCTAATGGGTATATTATCAGAAGTGAAATCGTGGAGTTATGTGGTATGCCCATTTTCAGTTTTATTAGATACTTTCAAACAATTTCCCAAAGTGATTGCACTTGTATAGATTCATACCAGCAATGTATGAGAATTCTGATTGTTCTGTATTCTCACTAATGTTGGGCATTTTTTTGTCTTTTCTGTTTTAGTCATTCTGGTGAGTGTGTAATTGTATCTCTTTGTTGTTTTAATTTATTTCTCAGTGGTCAAACACCTTTCCATAGGTTTATTATCCATGAGGTATCCTATTTAGAGGTGCCTTTTGTCTGTTTGTTTGTTTTTTCCTGTTGTTTTGACTTTTTATTAACAAATTGATTTATATTTCTTCAAGTATTCTGAATATTTTTTTCTGGATACATGTATTTTAAATATTTTCTGCCACTTAGTGGGTTGCCTAGTCCCTTCTTAATTGTTTCTTATGATAAACAGAACTGCTTAAATTTAATATAGTCCAAATGGATAGGAAGTAATTAACAGGGGATCTGTGACCCTTGTCCTCTCTACTGGGAGCTACCTGTAGGAAGGATGGTTGCAATCCAGATTCCTTGTAAACAAGCTAATGACCATACACTAGAACCTTCATGCTAGTGCCATTCACTGATGGAAAGATACATTACAGTCCTATCCACAAAATAATTTTGTAATAGGATATATTTCGTCTTTCCGATTTACATATTGAAAATAAAGCTGGACATTGTGGACTTACAGTACATAGCATTGCTGGCTGGATAATGGGGAGTCCTAATTTTGATTGTGTAACTAACAGTAAGTAACATAAAGAGAATCTAAAAACAAAATGATTTCCTTTGTGTAAGTAATGTTTCCACATAAACTGCAGAAGACTAAAGATATTTTGGGGACTGCCTGACACTTCTCCAAGAAAGAAAACTCTAAAAAATACTAATTTTTCTTGTAAAATCTTATTCTACCAATGGTTCTTTGTTTTCCTGTATATGTTTCTTAATTTCCTCTTTGCTTTTGATGAATTCTATGTCACTGTACGGGAACTGGGTCAGTATTCAATAGAGATATCTAGGACATGAAATTTTTGCTTCTTGTTACAAACAGACTTACTGAATAAACAAACAAGCAA
>NW_012141635.1:9015282-9017450 GCF_000956105.1 Propithecus coquereli
TCGTGTCATTGGTGTTTTTTTTGTTTTCTGTTTTGTTTTGTTTGTTTTGTTTTTTAGGTATCTTGTCTCAGGTTAAAGAGGGAAGAAGGTCCCTTATTTCAAATTTATTTTTCCTATTCATTTATTTTGCATTGGTGTTGAGTTTTATGAAATTCCTGGGTTAAAAATGACTTTGACTGTTTAGTTTTATTTCCCTAATAAATTCAGTTTGAGTATTTTACTTTAGGCACTTACCTCTACATTCACAAGTGTGATTGGAATTTTTCCTTTCTATTTTAGTTTCTAAAACAAAGTTGCACAATGTGCGATGTGTGACCTGATGCTGGTTTTGAACTGTTTTTTGACTGGATCACAATAAAATAAAGTCCTTGAGCCAGAATATAAATCAACTACATCACTAAATTGTTAGTTCAGTTGACATTTTTTCTTCTTTTTTTTTTTGAAGCAAGACTTTCTCAGTAGAGGAAGCAGCACATTGATTTATATTCTAATATAAACTCATGGCTGATCAATAACAAACAACTGACTGGCTACTTTTAGTAGCACTATTCTAGGGTATACTATTCACAAAATAAACTGGATAACAAATTTCTCCTACTTTCCATAAGAGTGTTTGTTTGTTTGTTTGTTGAGACAGAGTCTTGTTCCGTTGCCCAGACTAGAGTGCAGTGGTATCACTGCAACCTCAAACTCCTGGTCTCAAGGGATCCTCTCGCCTCAGCCTCTTGAGTAGCTAGGACTACCAGTGTGCGCCACCAACACTGACTATTTTTAGTAGGGTTGGGGTCTCACTATGTTATCCAGGCTGATCTCAAACTCCTGGGTTTAAGCTATTCTCCTGCCTCACCCTGCCTCAGCCTCCCAAAAAACTGGAATTACAGGCATGAGCCACCATGCCTGGCTTCATTGGAGTTTTATAAAGTGTAATTATCAATTTTCTGAAACTTTTGACAATTACACATTATAATCATTATTGTTTTCTGTTTTTTCTTAAGAGTGTGTGTTTGTTGAGGATAGATTTTAAACTTCTGATGGAATATTTTAATAGTTATTGTTATATTAAAATTTAATTCTTCTGTTAATGTTTGTTAAATTATCCTTTCTTGGAAATTTTCCAAGTCACGTAAGTTTTACATTCATTTAAATAAAGATATTGATTGTATTTTTACATCATTTTTATTCTCCTCTATATCCCTAGGGTGATGGGTAATTTTATGTGTCAACTTGACTGGGCTAAGGGATGCCCAAATAGCTGGTAAAACATTATTTCTGGATGTGTGTGTGAGAGTGTTTCCAGGAGACATTAGCATTTGAATTGGTCAACTGAGTAAAGAAGACTGAAGATCATCAGTCACCAACGTGATGGGCATCATCCAAATTGTAGAGAGCCAATTAGAACTAAAAGGCAGAGAAAGGGCAGATTTTTACTTTGTCTTCTTGAGCTGGAATGTCTATTTTCTACTGCCCTTTGGTATCAGACCTCCTAGTTCTCAGGCCTTTAGATTCTGAGATTTATATGAGCAGCCCCCTGGTTTTTAGGACTTGAAACTTTGCCTGATGTCCACCACTGGCTTTCCAGCTCGCAGATGGCACATCATGGGACTTCTAAGCCTCTGCATTCTGTGTGCCAATTCCTATAAAAGATCTCCCCTTACATATCTATACATATCCTATTGATTCTGTTTCTCTGGAGAACCCTGACTAATACACCTGGCGATGTCTCCTTTTTCTGAACCCAATGATGTTCAATAGCAGCATTTTATTTTCCATAATGGTCTTGGCAGAGGCATGTTTCTTTTATTTGGTTTTACAAAGAATCAACCTTTATTTGCTCTATTTAAAAAGAATCTATTTAATTACCTTCCACTCTTATCTCATTTTCATTTTTTCTTTATTTTATTTTTAGAGACATGGCCTTGTTCTGTTGCTGAGGGTAGAGTTCAGCAGCGTGATCATAGCTCGCTACAACCTAAGACTCCTGAGCTCAAGCGATCCACCCACCGAAGCCTCCCCAGTAACTGGGACTGCAGGCGTGTGCCCCCATGTCCAGCTATGTTTTTATTTCTTAAATTGATTGCTTAAGTATTTAGTTTTGAAAATTTTCATTTCTAATGTGAATTTAACCTGTAATTTTTTCATACAACACCTAACATTTTACATAGATACTA
>NW_012141635.1:9017500-9019213 GCF_000956105.1 Propithecus coquereli
TTTTTATATATTTTTAGTTGTCTGATTAATTTCTTTCTATTTTTAGTAGAGACGGGGTCTCGCTCTTGCTCAGGCTGGTTTCGAACTCCTGAGCTCAAAACGATCAGCCCGCCTCGGCCTCCCAGAGTGCTAGGATTACAGGCATGAGCCACCGCGCCCGGCCTGAGTTAAGGTTTTGATTAACTCTTTTTGGAAGTGAAATAACAGATGGCTTCACAATGCCCATTGTTGTTTTTAAAATAGTAACTTGAATAGGGTACAGGAGGGTCTTGTGTATGCGTGTATGTGTATATGTGTGTGTGTTTCACCTGTTCAGGCTGCTGTAACTCAAATACCATAGACCAGGTAGCTTAATAACAAATACTTATTTCTTACAGTTCTGAAAGCTGAAAGTCCAAGATCAAGGTGTTTAGAGTAGGAGACTAGGAGGCAGGGCTGAGACTGGATGCAGGGACTTGAAGACTGGATGCAGGTGTTAAAGTAAACAACCCTCAAGCAGAAGCTACTTACTAACTAGAGGGGCTAATAACCACAGTCAAGAACCAGCTTTAACTGGCTGATTAGCTATCTCTGTCATCTTACATGAGCTTTAGCTAATTATAATATCATTTACATTGTGATTTTAAAATTCTCCACCCTTGAAATCACCATGACAGTTCGGAGAAAACCATATAAAGTAGAAAAATGGGAGGGAAACCAATTCTAGAATTACTACCCAAATTCTAAGTAAAACCCAACCCCTTAGCCCTGAATATTCCTCCCTTCAATTAGTAAGACTTCAATAGTCCAAACACCACTTCCTCCTGGTGCAGCTCTTCTTTTCAGGGCTGCCCACTCTCTCTTTTTCTTAAGCATGTGCTTTCACTTTCAATTCTAAAAAGCTGCTTGTTTGGCTTATATGGTGCATCCTGAAATTCTTTTCTCAATGATTACCAAGAACTTGGAAAAATGTCCACTTGGAGGGTGCTAACAAAGGCACCAGCAGATTCAGTGTCTGATGGGGACTTGCTTTGGGCTTCATACCGGCTTTCTTCTCACTGTGTCCTCACATGGCAGGGAGGAGACAGAGAGCTCTCTGGGATCTCTTTTATAAAGACACTAATCCCATTCATGAGACTCTGCCCTTGTGGCCTACTCATCCCCCAAAGATCTAACTTCCTAATACCATCACCGTGGGGGTTAAGATTTCAACATATGAATTTGGGGAGAGAGACATAATCATTCAGTCCATGATTGTATGCGCATGTATGTGTGCGTGGGGGGGTGCCGGGGGTCTGTGTGTTTGTGTTCATATTTAAAGACAAGATTAGGACTGAGACTGATTTCTTTGTCAATCAGTAGATGGTGGGGACATAAGAGTTATTGACCATTGAGAAGTTTGTTGTTACTGAAGGTATATTCTATCTATTAAAATAAACTGTGTTCTCAGTAATTAGGGAACATAAAGGAGTAGGATGGTGATGAAAATAAGTTATTATTATGGCAACTGGATATTTTCAGGATAAAATATATTTATTCTGCTATTTATATCAAAATTTAAAAGTTTAATTTTTCTGATTGAAGTCATTGTGTCAAGACTTGATTTTTTTTTCTATACGAGTGACAGTTTTTCCAGTAGCTTTTATTAAATATGCCACTGTTTCACTCATCATCAGTCATGATGCTTATTTAAAGGAGTAAGTTTTCATGCTTTGGTGGATCTATTACTAAACA
>NW_012141635.1:9031228-9032176 GCF_000956105.1 Propithecus coquereli
AAGCATTCCCCCTTACCCATTCCTTGGCCCCTATTATGGACTGAATGTGTGTGTTCCCCCAAAATTCATATTTTGAAGCCCCAACCAAAGTGTTACTATACTTGAAGGGCCTTTATGAAGGTAATTAAGGTTAAATGAGGCCATAGGAATGGGGCCCTGGTCTAATAGGATTAGTGTCCTTATAAGAGTATCCAAAGAATGCTTTCTCTCTCTCTCTTTCTCTTTTTCTCTCTCTTCCATGTAAAGACACAGAATAAAGGCAGCTGTCTATAAACCAGAAAAAGAGCTCTCAACAGGAACTGAATCATCCAGCACCGTGATTTTGCATGTTTCAGTACTGGATTCAGAACTGTGAGAAAACAAACTTTCCTCAGGTAAGCCACCAGTCTATGGTGTTTTGTTTCGGTAGTCCAAGTTGGCTAAGGCAGTCGCTATCATTTCACTTAATCCACATAATGCCCCCAAGTTCCTAACACAAGGAGTAAGAACTAGACTGGGAGATAAGTTACTTTTGTCTTTTCTTCTTCGCTGCCATATAAATCCTTTATTGAAGTTTGTCCCTCAGTGTAGGATGGCTCCTTGCCCAATGCTGTCATGATTACCTGGGTGGCAAGGTCCCAAAGGTTACAGTGATGGTGGCCCACACTTAACCCCCCAAAGAATAGTTCTTGTATTTCAGAGTTGCATATTCAGTCATTTTTCTTATTATATAGCTGCTGTTCTAGGATGCTGGAGACCGGCGGGTTCTTTGAGGAAGGAATTAACCCTTCTCAAACAACGATTAGGCCTCGGTAGTTAGTACTGGATCCAGGTCAGTAATCAAGACCCTCCCTCCCCTCATATTTAGTTCTTCATTGTTTTTTCTACCTGACAAGCAAGAATTGAAACCTAAAGCATGCCTTTGGCAGAAAAATGGAACTATTTTCAGTGAGATAATCTGTGACAAAT
>NW_012141635.1:9032226-9033227 GCF_000956105.1 Propithecus coquereli
CAAATGAAAAGTTTAGCCCCCCAATCTTCTCTACCCTATTTGGTAAACCCAAATTAATCAAGAAACAGCAGCTAAACTGAGACTCTAGGCTTGCTGTCCTTGCAGCAAACAGCTGTGGCAAACATCATCTCTTTCCTCCTATCTTCTGAGCATTTTAATAGTGAATGGCACTGAGGTAGGTACTTTTTCATGCATATAGAGTGTAATCTCTATTTTCTATTTTGACATCAAAACTAGATGTGGATTTGTGATAATATTGTGTAAATGAGATACAATTTAGACCTGGATATTCTTTCTCAGAGTTCTCATTTTGCAAATACAGTAACAAAGAACTATAGAATAGGAGACACTGAAGCATAATATCATGCAACCATTTGATGGAATAGAACATTGTTATTGCCCTAAAGTAAAACTTATTTATATTAATTATTGTATTAGTTGTTTATTGCTGCATAATGAGTTATCCATAATTTGGCAGCTTAAAACATCACACGTGTATTGTTTCATGGGTTCTGTGGGTCAGGAATCTGAGCATGCCTTACATGGGCCTTTGGGTTCAAGGCCTCCCACAAGTCTTCAATGAAGATTTCAGTTGCTGCAGTCATCTCAAGCTTCTACGCAGGTAGGATAGAGAAAGCCACTTCCAGGCTTTCTCATTGGTTGTTGGTTCTTTGGTTGTTGGTAGGATTCGGTGTCTTGAAGGCTGCTGGACTTAGAGAAGATCTTAATTCCTTGCTGGCCATTGATGGGATCTGCTCTCACTTCCTTGCCATTTGGGCCTTTTCACAGGACAGCCCAAACAAAACACAGCAGCTGGATTCATCACTACAAGCCAGAGAAGCTTCCAAGAGACAGAAGTCACAGTCTTTTATAATTTAATAACAGAAGCAGTATCACATTACTTTTGTATTCTGTTCCTTAGAAGCAAGTCACCAGATCCAGCCCATAGTGAATGGGACATTACCCAAGGGTACAAACACTCAGAGGCAGGCATCACTGGG
>NW_012141635.1:9044567-9045959 GCF_000956105.1 Propithecus coquereli
TATCCATCGTACTGATTTTTAAGCCTTTGCAATCTTAATGGCATGTCTGATTCACCTTTTCTGTAGCTTAATGCAATATCAAATAGAGGACATAATGAGTTGAAATGTACTTTGGGGTACAAATGAACCCCTAAGTTATTCCATTCTATGACATTTGGTAGTTAAAATCTATTCCAATTAAACTCTTTTGAGATAGTAATTTACGATGAGAAGACTGAATATTCAAAAATAGTTAAATGCTGAGAGGCTTCATTCTAATAAAAGCATGTAAGTCTTAAAAAGATTTCACACTATAACTACTGGAAGTGAATCTGCCTGCAGTAGGGCTTATTAGTAACATTAAGTTTGAATAAAGTATTTGTACTTTTAAAAATATTGCTAAATTAGATGTTAAACAATGAAGCTCCTCATATTTTGGAGGATATTTACATGACATTTTCATACAAATAAATATGGGCATGGTTAAGAGATTTAGCAAAAGTTCAAGCATTTTCAAAATTTACCTACGGCTTATTTATATAGATTCACATTTCTTTCTTACTTCAAATTTTGTTGCATACGGATTAAGTATAACTATTTTGCCAAGATGGACATTTTTGTTTAGTGGAAATATGACTAAATAAGGGAAGGTTGAAATTGTTCTATTTGTTTTAGCTTAGATTCCACATATGAGTTAGATCACACAGTGTTTGTCTTTCTATGCCTGGCTTGTTTCACTTAACATAATGTCCTCCAGGATAATCCATGTTGTCACAAATGACAAGACTGGCTGAATAGTATAATTATTGTGCATCAGTTTAAAAAATAAGTAAAAAAAGGGAAAGAAAAAAGAAAATGGCTTAAAGCTGCAGTTTCTAAACTGAGTCCTTTGAAGTGCTAAATTTATGTGAAATCTTAATGTATTGGAATCAATATGTATTCTCAGCACCTACTATGTGTCTGATAGGATATGAAACTGACAGTATTTGCCCTTCTGAAGCTAACATTCTGTGAGGGACCCAGCTATGAAACAAAGGAACACATTTATACATAATTTGTCAAATTACGAAAAGTGCTAGTAATAACTAGCTTAGGAGAATGGAGCCCAGTGGTATGAGGGGACGCCATTTTATACAGGATATTCTGAGAAAGCCTCTCACATAAGAGAGCAAAAGCGTAATTCTGTGTGAGGAAGACATGGGCTATCTAGTGACAGTGTTATGGGCAAAGGAAGAAGAGAAGAAAACTCAAGGACAAGGAGGTGTTAATGTCCTTGGAAAACTGTAGGAAGGTAAAAGAGTTCAGTGTGGCTGGTGAGGAGAAGGGAAAGGTAGAAGATGAAGCCAAAGATGTTTGGAGTGTAGGAGGCTTTATAGGCACGGTAAGAACTTTGGAGTTTATTCTGAATAAGGA
>NW_012141635.1:9046373-9047763 GCF_000956105.1 Propithecus coquereli
TAGTACCTCCTAAGCTTTGGGGGATGTATTCAAGGTCCTAAAAAATTTGTAAAGATAATAGAACACTGTATCCATGTCCTTTGACCACCCTTTGAGGAAGTAGAGGTTCCTTATTCTTTAAAGACTCACCAGGTGATGTTTCTAATGCTCTAACGTGTTCAGAACTCAATGGGAATTCTTTCCAACTAAGGAACAAAGAGAATTCAGTTTCCTCAAAAAGAGATGTACCAGCCCTGTGCAACCCACATAGGTCTAAGGAAGATACATTTCAGAGGAGCATAGACTCATCTGGGAGTTGAATCTAATGCCCTTTTTCCTTTTGTCTCAGGGACTATGAAGTCTAGCTCTCAGCTGATTAAGTAAAATAAAAATATTTCCAAATTCCTTTTCCTAAGAGAAAAAAATGTGATTTTTCTAAATTAAGTTGTGGAGGAAAACAGTATGATGTGAATCTGACTTGTGTAGCTCTGACCAGGGCAGTTTACTCTCCATTATCTGGTAGGCTTTTCTCATTTCTCTGAGATTCCCTTTTTCGGCAGCTGCTGGGTCTGAGCTTCCCTGTCACTCGTAAATGAAGTCAGATAAAGGTATGAGAATGGGTCAGAGCTCTTGATAATGAGATAATGTGCCTGACAGTGGTTCACAAAAGAATGATTCTAAAATGGTTTGAGCATGGCCACATTGTAGGGTTCATGATTACTTATCCACCTAGACAGAAAAACATTCTTTTATTTGGTGGGATGTTGATGAAACTCAGAAACATCACAGATGAGAAAAAGGATTTTTACAAACTAAAAAGAAATTTTTCTTGTGGCTGTGAAAAATCACTACGTGGACATAAGTATGATTGGCTGGATGGGAAAGGTGCTCGGAGATAATCTAACATGCAAAAAGACACAGGTAAGCACCTTAGGGTGAATGATGAGCCTTTGCCTTCCATTGAAAAGAAAGCTTCCTTCTACCTTTGGCGATGGGAACCAAAACTAGTTTTTATGACAAAATGTACCTTTATGCCATTATGTATATATAAAAGGGAAATAATACATTTTATTTACAACATAAATGGATTTTATTTTAACCACGGTAACTCTGATTTTGTTTTGTTTTGTTTCTTTTTTTTAAGAAACACATAAAATTTCAGTTAAAGAAGGGGACTTAAGCTCTCATGCATTGCTGGTGGAAATGAAATATAATATTAACTTTCTCTGGAGAGGAATGAAGCAATCTACAGCAACATTACATTTGGTCCTCTTTCTGGGAATCCACTGTACACATATACCTTGTCATGGGAGACAATTTATAAACCCCAGGAGTACTCGCTGCAACGTTGTTTGTTTTATCAATTAGGAAAACAAACAAACAAAAATCCCTTAAGTATCCTCTTACCATG
>NW_012141635.1:9048341-9049410 GCF_000956105.1 Propithecus coquereli
TTGACATATAGAAAGATGACTGATTTTATATGTTGATTTTGTATCCTGCAACTTTACTCAATTTGTTTATTAATTCTAATAGTTTTTTGGTGAAATCTTTGTGGTTTTCCCTATGTAAGATCATATCACCTATATGTACGATCAGGGATGATTTGACCTCTTTCTCTCTAATTTGAATGCCCTTTATTTCTTTCTCTTGACTGATTGCTATAGCTAGGACTTCTAGTACTATCTTAACTAAAAGTAGTGACAGTGGGTATCCTTGTCTTGTTCTAGATCTTATGAGGAAAGCTTTCAGCTTTCCCCCATTCAGTATGATGTTAGCTATGAGTTTGTTATATATGGCCATTATTATTTTGAGGTATCTTCCTTCTATACCTAATTTTTTGAGAGTTTTTATCGTAAAGGAATATTAACTTTCCTGAAGTGATTTTTCTGCATTTTTTGAGATGACCATATGGTTTTTGTCCTTAATTCTCTTGATGTGATGTATCACTTTTGTTGATTTGCATATGTTGAACTATCCTTGCAACCCTGATATAAATTCCACTTGATCATGGTGAACAATCTTTTTGATGTGCTGGTAAAATTCAATTTGCTAGTATTTTGTTAAGGATTTATGTTTATCGTGAATACTGGCCTGTACTTTTATTTTTGGGGAGGTGTAACTTTCTGGTTTTGTTATTAGGGTTATGCTGATCTCTTACAATGAGTTTGGAAGAATTCCCTCCTCTTTAAATTTTGGAATAATTTGAAGATAATTGGTATTAGTTCTTCTTTAAATGTTTGGTAGAATTCAACAGTCAAATCATCTAGTCCTGGACTTTTCTTTTATGGGAGCTTTTTTTTACTAATTCAATGTCATTACTTGTTATTCGTCTGTTCAGATTTTCTATTTTATCATGATTCTATATTGGTAAGTTACATAAGTTAAATAATTTATCCATTTCTTCTAGGTTTTCGAATTTCGTGTCGTATAATTGTTCATAATTGCTAACAATCCTTTGTATCTCTGTGGTGCCAGTTTTGATGACTCTTTTTGTACCTCTGATTTTATTTGAGTTTTCTC
>NW_012141635.1:9049460-9052109 GCF_000956105.1 Propithecus coquereli
GCTATTTGAAATTTTTGGTTCTTGCTAGTGCTTCCTTTCAGCAAAGAGATGTGGTGAGTCCTATATCATTTCTGTAGTTTACTTTTAAGATGAAAAATGGGGTGGTAGTGGATACTGGGATTTGGATGTTAATATCAGAGTTAATGAGGATGAGAAAGCTGAATTCAGAAACATTTAGTTTTGTCATCATATATGTGGAGGAGTATATGTGAATATGTAATATTAATGGAATTCATATAGTCTCTCATTTTTCCTTCTCTAGGCTAGTAGCCTGAAAAAAATGTGCATTGCATTTTTCTGTACTATTGTGATATTTGTATCACTTCATGATTTACTTTTGCAATTCCAGCAGTTTAAACTACACACAGACACATAATATATATACACCTATCCCCTTTCTCCAATATGCCTCCTCCTCTTTTCTCCTCTTCCTTCATTTATATTATTTTTATGATTTCAATATGCTAATACTGTCTAGGGAGGAAGCACCACGTCAAGGTGGCTCATCCTGAAAAGTAAGGCTAAAAATGGTGGTTGTACAGCACCTACTTCTTTTAGCATGCATATTCGACCACTACAATTTTGCTCAACCTTCCAACGGAGCCTAAACTAAGGTTAGAGACAATGTTATTTTTTATGTTTCCTGGATCATAATAGTCTCTATTCTAATGGTTTCTAAATTTCAGATGCATAAAATTCACCTGTAATGTCAATTAGCACCTGTCTAGACTCAGCCACCTGAGATTCCTATTTAGTTGGGCTAGACTGGGCCTTAAAAAGTTGTATTTCTAATAAGTACTCAAAAACCTGGCATGGTGGCTCATGCCTGTAATCCTAGCACTCTGGGAGGCCAAGGCAGGAGGATCGCTTGAGCTCTGGAGTTCGAGACCAGCCTGAGCAAAAGCAAGACCCCCATCTCTACTAAAAATACAAAAAAATTAGTTGGGTGTGGTGGCACACACCTGTAGTCCCAGCTACTCAGGAGGCTGAGGCAGGAGAATCACTTGAGCCCAGGAGTTTGAGGTTGCTGTGAGCTAGGCTGATGCTAAGGCACTCTAGCCTGGGCAACAGAGTGAGACTGTCTCAAAAAACAGAATAAAAGAAAACAAAACAAAAAAAACAATTTGATGAAAGAAACTTGTGGTCCACATTTTTGTAAACATTACAAGGTCCAAAAACTCTTACCATTTTTTTTCTACCAGTACAAAACAGATGTTGAAAAGAAGTAAAATAGGTCTATAAGGCAGCACACCAATGTGCATAAAACTCTTTATGACTCGTCCTAATTATATGTGTTCTTTTTTAATTTGCCCATACATTCTTTTTAATTTTCCCCAATTAGACATTATTAACTTTTTGTCTAAGGTCTGAGGTAGGAAGATTTGTTTACGATGTCCCTTTGCTTCTCTGGCAGCTTGATGCAACCACTAATGCTAAGAGATCTTCACTTAAAGTTCCCCATCCCAAGCTCCCAGGGCTCTGACTTAAAACAGAATCATTGCATGACATTTGAGTGATTTTACAAACATCCAATTAAACTTGTTTTATTGCTGTTGTAACTCTAGTAGTGTTACTTTGGTATGATTATAGTGTATCACACAGTTTTTTTTTTAACTTGTGATTGACATATAATTATTATACATATTTATGGGGTACAATGTGATGTTTCAAGACATGCATAAATTGTGTAATGATCAAATCAGAGACATTAGCATATCCATCACTTTAAACACTTATCAATTCTTTGTGATAAGAACATTCAGAAACCTCTCCTCTAGCTATTTTGAAATTTATTAATACATCATTAACTATAGTCATCTCCTGTACAATAGGACACCAGAACTTATTCCTCCTATCTAACTATAGCTTTGTACTCATTGACCAATCTCTTACCATTCTCTTCTACCCCATAGTCTCCCCATCTTCTGGTAACCACTATTCTATTCTCTACTCCTGTGAGAACAACTTTTTAGATTCTACATGCGAGTAAAATTATGTGGTATTTATTTTTCTGTATCTGGCTTATTTCACTTAACATAATGTCCTCCAGGTTCATCTATGTTGCTGCAAATGAAAGAATTCCATAATTTCATTTGTTTTTATGACTGAGTTGCATTCCCTTGTGTATATGTACCACATTTTCTTCATCTACTGCTAGAGATTTACATTAATTCCATATCTTAACTCTTGTGAATAGTGCTATAATAATAAACATATGAGTGCAGATATTTCTTCAACATAATGATTTCATTTCCTTTGGGTATATGCTTAGTTCTGTTTTCTTCTAGTAGTTTCATAGTTTTGAGTCTTACGTTTAAGTCTTTAATCCATTTTGATTTTTGTATATAGGGAAAGACAAGGGTCTAATTTCATTCTTTTGTATGTGAATATCCAGTTTTCCCAGCACCATTTATTGAAGAGGTTATTCTTTCCCCATTTTGTATATTTGGCACCTTTGTCCAAGATCAGTTGGCTATAGATGTGTATGTTTTCTTCTGGGCTTTCTATTCTGTTCCATTGGCATATGTGTCTGTGTTTATGCCCAGTACCATGCTGTTTTGGTTACTGTAGCTTTGTAGTATGTTTTGTAGTCAGGGAGTGTAATGCCACTAGTTTGGTCTTTCTGCTCAAGATTGCTTTGCCTACTCT
>NW_012141635.1:9052159-9053159 GCF_000956105.1 Propithecus coquereli
AAAAAAAAAAAAAGCAAAAAGCTTAGCAGTTTGCTGAGTTTGTAAATTCCAGTCATATTGCTGAATACATGCCATTCCAAAAAAAGATTTCTTGATCTAGTTTTCTACAGTTTTCACATGATTTGATTCTGCCTTCTCTTTTAGACATGAGGTAGCAGTATAAAGAATGATTTATATGTAAGAAATGCTTTGTGAATCCTAACCGCCTTCTGTACTCGAATTATATTCTAAGTCATTTCTTTTCAACAGTATCATTAACTAAACACCATTTAGTTACATAAAAATATCTATCATTTAGAACAATTGCCCTAGTTTTATCCTAATTAGGCCTTAAAGTCTATATAATGATGAGTTCTTATATACAAATCCTACATTGTTCTTTTGATGATGGTACATATAAACCTAGAAACTCTTCATCTTACCTTTTGAGCTTCCAAATATTGACCTCTTAGTATAGCATCTCTTATTGTTTTGGTTTTACATATCCAATAATGTATGACGTAGGGGAAAAAAATCTACTCACTGTATTTTCTGTTTCAAAGAGACCTGGCAGAGGTAAAAATATTTATATTATCCACTGATTCTCATCTTGAACTCAGGACTGGCATACCCTGGAAAATACTGCTTCTCAAAGTCAATGAACAGTTAATCCAGTTGATGTAATATGATATCAGAAAAATGAGTAGAATATGTTTGCCAAAATTTCATTTTTTCTTAACTATGGTCATACTCTTTTCTACTATCTCTATTTTTGTCCTAAAGTCAGCACTTAACATACAAATTTCAAGGAAATTTTCTGGAATTGGAATCTGATTTAAAATAAAAATTATTCCTATTAGTTGTGTAAACTATGAAAAACATTCTATTCATTTTCCTTATTTGTGAAATGGTGATAATGCATGCCTTGCTTGCCTCACTTGGTTCTATTTTAGATCAAATAAATAAATCTATGTAAAAGGATTTTCAAAACTGTCAAACGTTATGTAAATACAAGCTGTTA
>NW_012141635.1:9065014-9066448 GCF_000956105.1 Propithecus coquereli
TGAAAGAAGTTTCTTCTGTATTATATGGAATTAGCTGTCTCACTAGTAGCTTAGAGAAATTATTCTAAATATTAAAAACAAGACAGGTAAATTATATAACCTAGGTATTGAGTAATTATTTTGTTTTCTTTTCTATTATTTCTATCTATCTGACTATTGTTCTTAAATTACAGGATGCTTCATGTGTACTTCTTTCTACTCTTGTTCAAACACATTAAATGACACACTTATAAAGTTTTAATCTCAAAAATAGATTCTTTGTCTCATATTTGAGGGGAATGTAAATACAATTGCTCTTACTCAAAAGAAAAATATGAGATTTAAAAATTACCAAACAACATAAAAAACACTCTATGAAGCTCTAGATAAAATTCTTGTTAATAGCCTCATTATTAACTTAATCCTGGAATAATGTAATATTTCATAAGTAATGCATAATTCAAATTGTAAGTTTATAGTGATACTTAAAGGAATGTAAAAAAAGCTTTCTTTGAAACAATCACTAACTAAAGTTCAACAATGTTATAGTTTTGCCAAAAAAAAAAAAACCCTATCAATATTTCTCTCATTGCTTGAAAGGGATTATTTAAAAGGCTCAAAATAATTTTATATAATGCTGAGTTAGTTTTGTTTAGCTGAAAAAGAGGTAGCAAGAAATGTGAGCACCAACTGTACATACAAAGCAGACCCACTTGGGTTTGAATGAACTTTCTACATAGTCTTCACCTTGCTCACTGGAATGATTTAAATGGGGCAGGAAATCCAGTGAAACTTACTGTCAGAGTCCAAAACAAAAGCCATTGAAGTGACTAGGTAGCAAAAGTCTAATAGTAAATAATTTTATTGTGTGTGATGCCTGATATTCCTGCCACTAGGTTTTGTTTTCCCTATACTATACTTACTTTCTTTAAAGAAAAGAAGACAGAAGAAAAAATAAGCAACAGGTGTCCAGTAGCAGCTGGGCGAAGAGAAAATAAAGGGAAAGGGGGAAATTTAGGGTCCTGCCACACAACAGAGATCCCATCCTCTTCACACACACATACACACTCACACTCACATCCATTAAAGAAATTGGCCCTTTTCACACTGACAGAATATCATTGAACTAGAAATTCAGTAAATAACCCTAAATCTATAAAATGTGTAAAAGGAAAATAAGTAAGTCTACAAAAAGTTACGAAACAAAAATATAGCGTGAAAATTAAAACACCTCAGCTGGTGAAAGTTTTCCGTGGGTGTAGAGGGGTAGTAGAAGAAAATAGCAACACAAAACTCCAAAATGAATTAATTATATGGAAACCAGCAGTAAGTGTATAAAAAAGATCGAATCTGAATTTTAAAATTTAAAACAGAAAATTTTCAAAAGAGTTGGTAAAACTGCAGAAAGAAAAACAAAAAGACAGACAAAGGGCGAGCAATTCTGAACCTACTTGA
>NW_012141635.1:9082038-9082391 GCF_000956105.1 Propithecus coquereli
TCAAAAAAAAAAAAAAAAAAGGTTACACTGTGATAGTTGTAAACCATGTGTCTTCTATTTGTTTCCTTCTTTTATTATCACTTCATGATAAAAAAGTTTTATGATTCTATTGCAAAATAATCAGACAATTATTAATTTTTTAAAAATGGCCACCTGATAGAACAAACTAGAACTAATCTGAAATTTGTTATAATTAATGCATATTCCTTAGCGTGGAACAAGAGAAAGTAGTATCTTTAACAGTATTGAATTGTCAGAGAAAAAATACTTTAACAAATTTCATGACTTTGAATATAAAGCTTAAGAAACTGGAACTACAAAGACAGGAGAGAGGCAAGGGGCAGAAAGGAGGT
>NW_012141635.1:9082647-9084393 GCF_000956105.1 Propithecus coquereli
ATATATATATTTCCTGGTTCTGAGAATTCATAAAGTAGTGACATTCCAGTGCCAGGGAGGAAACCTCACATTCAGATTTTTCTTTCTAAATACCATTCTCTAATAAAAGGGGTGCAGGACTCCTTGCAGATATGACTGATTCCAGGACTAAAACCTAGAAACTGCATGATGCACTTGGAACATTTTATGGTGTTAGAAAGTAAAAAGAAGCTCAAAATTGATGAGGAGTGTCAAAAGAGCACAAGACCTTGCTTGAGGTCTCTCTCACTGGCCAAATTTTGGACAGTTTAACCAATGAAACATACAATGATAGTAGTAGAATATAACACCTAGAATAAAATGGAAATCAAAGACTCAAACTGATATAAATTAATAAATGAATAAATGGGGGAAATGGAGACCTCTTACAGTAGAATTGTAATAGATGTAAAAAAAATCATGGAATTGTAAAAATTGCCATTTGTTGCTGTTACAATAATAATATTTTCAGGCAAGTTCAAAAGATACTAAAATTAGTGGACAGAAGTATGAGAAGAAACAGAGTATGTACATAGCCTTGATAGTATCTCTTCATAAGATGCTTATTAAGTATAAGGGGAAAAAAGTAAATTTATGGTGGAGAAAGCTGGCAGACACAATCTTAACCACAGATACAAAGTGTACATCATCAGTGATGAGATAAATCAATACCGGGTACCTCTTAATAGGATATACTAAGAAGGGCACATTATCACATGTGCTGTATTCCTGCAAAAATTGTATGACCTGAATCCAATAGCTAGGAACCATTTGAACCATAGGTCAAACTTGAAATGAGAGACATTCTACAAGATAATTGGTCTGAACTCTTCAATAATGCAATGTAATATTAAGTCTGACAGAAATGAAAACTAAAGATAATGCACCATCCAGTATTAGATCCTGGAATGAGAAAGAACATTAGTGGCACAATTGCCAACATCTGAATAAAGTATTTAGATTAGATAATGCTGCTTGCTCAGTGTTATTTTCCTGCTTTTGATAGTTGTATCCCTGCTATGTAAGGGAATGTCCTGTTTTTAGAGATATACGGAATGTATAAATACACTGAAGTGTTGTAAAGGGGTAGTTAGATGTTAAAACTGCAACTTACTTTCAAAAATGCAAAAAATAGAAAACACACTATGTCTTAGTCTGTTTGTTTTGTGCTTCTCTAACAGAATACCACAGACTGAGTAATTTATAAACAGTAGAAATTTATCTCTGATACTTCTGGAGGCTGTGAAGTTCAAGATCAAGGTGCTGGCAGATTTGATGTCTGGTGAGGATCCAGTCGTTGCTTCCGAGATGGTGCTTTGAACACTGCATCATCTGGAGGGGAGGAAATCTGTGTCCTCAGATGGTAGAAGAGTGAAAGAGTCAAAGGGAGAACCCACTCCCCAAGGCCTTTTTATTAAAGCATTAAACCCACCCATGAAGTGGAGCTCTCGGGGCCTAATCACCTCTTAAATGTCCCACTTCTTAATACCGTTAACAATGGCAGTTAAATTTCAACATGAGTTTTGAAGGGAACAAGCATTCAAACCATAGACACAGGTGAGAGATAGACAGAGATGATAAAGACAGAGATTGAAGAGAATGAGGAAGCGTATTTTTAAAAAAAGTTAACATTCAGGGAATGTAGAGGGAAAGAAATGAGAATTCTTTGTGCTATATTTGTGCTACTTTGTACATGTTATTATACTAGTCTGAAATTGTTTCACAATA
>NW_012141635.1:9085303-9096491 GCF_000956105.1 Propithecus coquereli
GCTTCCCGTCCAGTGAGGGGAGGCAACGTCTTTACAGATTATGGGTCTTGCAAGCAAACAATGGCTGCATTGACTGGGCTGCTGTATGCATACTTATAGTGCTTGTAATAGAGGATGATTATGGTTAATGACTCCAGTAATGTGCGCTTTCAAACCAGCAGGACAATGTAATTTGTATCAAACCTATTCAGTATCTCTTAGGCATTTTGCCTGGTTTAATCTTAGCCCAGCACTGGCTGCAGAGGGATTCTCTGGAAGCTTCACAGCTGGCTCAAATTAAAGATTTCATGGTCTCTCCCACCCCCAACCCTTCCAGTATATTCAGAAGCAAATAAAGCTGTCTGAGTCTTCTTATCAGTTGGATGGCTCAGAGCTTGTCACAGCTTAACATGACAGTACGAAGATCTTCAGTCCTAAAAGTACTAGGTTTTAGTGTGTGGATAGGAAGCAGAACATCTGCCTGCACTGATGAGGTGCTAGCCAACAACAGCTACACTTCTTGGTATAAGGAAACTGTTTTACATTTCAATATACTGTGAAACATAACATTCTGTGAGATTTCTCAAAAGATAAAAATAATTAGTTAATACAGAAATATGTCCCTTGTCCATTTCTCCAACTACCAGAAGGAAATCCCTGGTAAACAAAATTGTTTGTGGAATAAATTCAAGAATAGATTCTATTTAGAAGCTGGTCTGTCCCCTTAAACCTTGTGCTAGTTAAATGCTTTAAATGAGAACTTTTTTTTTTCCTTTTTAGCTATGTGGTTAAGAAATAACCTGCCTTTCTTTATCTTTTTCTTTTTTGGTTTCTGCCATTTAAGGGAGGGGTGAGAGGAAGTTTCTATACACTTGTGCCTGTAATTTTCACAGACTCTCTTCACAAATACTGAAGCATGACAGAGTTGTGTACACAAATGAGATGGGAAAATATGTGAGAGGCCTAAGGCTCGAGATAATTACAATTCTTGGAAAAAAACAGCTATCATGTTCCACTCCTCAGTTCTATAACTACAGTTTTTCTTTTTATGCAAGTCAATACAAATCACTGCATTTCATCAGTTCCAGAAGCAACATTTCAGTGTAAACAAGAATTGCTGTCAATGATAATAAAAGGATGAGGTTGGAAAGTGAGGTTGTGGTGGTCTTAGTGCTAGGTAAATGGCACAGCAAATGGTTGATATGTGCAAGGAACAATAATGTTTGGATGGCAAGTAGTTGTAAGCATCAGGGAAATGTGAACAGTTCAGCTGATTGTTCTACCATAAGATTTTTCATACACAAGTCTTCTAAAAGGGCATGGTGGTGCATGCCTGTGGTCCCAGCTACTTCAGAGGCTGAGGCAGGAGGATTGCTCAATCCCAGGAGTTTGCTGGACTGGTAGTAATACAGTTAATCTGGGTGATCTACAAAAGAAATATTTCCAACTCTCAAAACAAAACATTGAAAGTATAATTTCCCTAGTACCTCTTCTAACAATCCCTTAATCTCCCTCCAGCATTCAATGACCATTCCGTCTTTCTTATCTTTATGAGGATCAGTGGCCAATACTCTGGGTTACCTCACAGTCTTGAATGTTAAAGACTACAAATTCCAGACTCCCTTGCAGCTAGCACTCTGCATGTGACCAGGAATTTTCTAGCCTGTGCTTCCATACAGAAACTGGAAAAGGAAGGGCCTTTCACAAACCTGGTCATGGAGGCATTTTGTTTTCCTTTTGCTTCCAGCTGTGGCACAGATCCTTGCTTTGTGGATGTTGACTAGCAAGCAGCAGCAGTAGGATTTTTGCTGAAACAGCATGTCATGTAGTTAGGCATTGTTCTGGCTTCTTTGTTTCTGTGTGTATAATTTGTAAGTTGAAATGTCCTGTAATAAACCAATTTTGATTTAAACTAGTAAGAGTGGATTGAATAGTAATCTGAATCATAAAAAAACCTGATTAATAATATATAAAATTGCAAAAGAAGTTTAATTCCATATGCTTGAATTCTGCTATTCATCTGAATGCTATATTCCATAATTAATTAAAATCAATGTTACCATCTCTCATTGGTGGAAGGGAGTAGACATTCTTTGGTTTTTAAAATTTTTCCTTTTTGTTTTTTCCTGAAACCTTATCTGTGATTACCCTGTTGAATCACTCAGCTGTTATTTCGAGTATCCCTGGTCACAAGAACATTTGTGCCAGCAATTCCAAGTATGATATGATCAATTGGAGTGAGATATTTTTGCAAACATATGACTGAATCACAGGAGCAGCTCTGTCTCATTAAATTATCTGCTCTTCTGGGGACCAGTCAACTTGAGAAATATTCAAATTGAAGTCATGCGCACTTTAATGATAGCTATTTGGAAGCTGGATTTCTGTAGAATTACTCTGTATCTCAATACCCCTGTCTTGGCCAAGCTAATGTGAACTCCTTTAGACCAGCGTAGCCCTGCTTTCTCCTCTAAAACAAGGATAATGGAGCTTCTGTATTCCTGTTCTAGTTCTCCTTGGATCATTCTCTGTTTATCCCCCCTACTCCCATATTCCCTAAACTTGTCTTTTTAAAAATATTTCCTAAGAGCTGTCTCTTTCTATAAAGACTTACTTTAAATGGCATTACATATTTACATTTCTTTCCTCTAAAGTCTTTCAAATTTATAAAACTCTCAAGTTGCAAATAGCCCACCAAATACTGACCAAGGCTAGAAATATATTATGATGCGTCATCTAAACATATTCTGTGCCAACCATCCCATGTTCAAAATCAGTCACCACGCATGTCAATTGGATATTTTGCTGAAACAGAGGCAAAACACTACTGTCTTGCCTTTAATTGATCTTATGAAAAGTCATCTTCATTGATCTTGTGAAAAGTCATCATGAGATTCCAGATATGTAGCCACTTCCTACAGATTATGCCAGCCCTTTTCAAATATTCTTGAGTTATCATTAGAAGGCTTATCATTAACAAGGGATTATATTTTGACAATCTCTGGGATCAAAAGTTATTGCAATAGGTCAGAGGAAAGGCAGCCACCCTTGGTCTTTTCATGATATATGCCATCCTGAGCCCTCGACATAAGGGAATTAAAATATTAACTACATTAATTAACATCATAATGTCCTGAAACTTTCCTCTAAAAAGAAAACATCATAAGAGTGAACTTTGATGATGTATGGGACTGAAGTATATACTGATACAAGAAGAGAGGTCAGACTAGCTAGATGAAATTTATATTTCTCAAACATATAGAACTGGTACTATTTTATCCTCGATTTATAGAGTGCTGTGGTTTTGTAAGACGTTTTGATGACACACAATGATAATAAATAAAACAGCAGGCACATGTAGTAAGACTTACTCAGAAATTTCTAATCTTCTATGAGAAAGACAATAAATATTTCACTCTTTATATTTTCTTTCCCAGATGTTTTTTATTCCATAGAAAGAAAAAAGATCTTAAATAGCCAATAATTCTTTGGATATCTGCTTGCTTTTACTTCTTCAGATAGCAGTCTATTAAATAATCTCATTAAATATAGAACAAGACTAAATTGCAACATTTTTCTCATGGAAAATTATTCTTTTTGTCTAACGCCAGTTGGTAACCTTTCACTGCCTGACACTTTGAACAGGGCATTCTGCAAAAAGGCCCTTTTAAATTGACACTTTGAGGCCGGCATTCAGTATATTGTTTCAATGACTAGGGAAGAATAGAAAACTTTTCTTGTAAAAAATGTTCCTTTGTGGAAGAGTATATAGCTTGGCCTCAGATTTAATTTATCCATGTCATGTGTGTGCATTAGCGTTGTACATATACATTTTTTCCAGTTAGGTATTCATGTCAAATGCATTTAATGAAAGTTTTTTTTAAAAAAAAATATAAAGCTTTTGAAATTGATTTTTTCCCCTTGACCTAATTCAGACTCAGTAATGTATTTTATACTGCAAGGAAGTGTTGCCAGCAGTTAGTTTTTTCAATATTAAGGAGTTTCGTCAACATCAAAATACAAGGAGATGTCGGATGATGTGAGTTAGAAAACGGATTTTAACCTCTGCTTATGGAAATGGCAAAACACCTTACTTTTCTTTTAACTTGTTTTCAAGAAAAACTTGTATATAGGAGTTTTAAACCATCTTGGACATAAATTTTAGGGATAACAGTAGATAAATCAGAAACACATGGATTGTATTCTCCTTTATCCAAGAAAGGCTGAGAATTTAATGTCTAAGATGGGTGATGAAACTTTTGCTCTTGCAATTTGAAGACTGGTGTAATAAAGTGACAAAATCTCCGGAATGTTAAAATAATTGTTGATAAGGTGCATTAGTCAGGATTATCCAGAGAAACAGAACTAATAGTATGTGTGTATATACATGTGTGTTTGTGTGTGTGTGTGTGTGTGTGTGTGTGTGTGTATGTACATACATATAAATACAGAGAGAAAGAGAGAGAGAGAGAAACAGAATAGACGGAGGGAGGGAGGTTGAGAGAGAGAGAGTGAGAGAGAGATGGAGGGAGGAGAGAGATTTTACAGAATTGTCTCATGCAATTGTGGGGACTGGCAATCCCTAATCCACAGGGCAGGCTGGCAGGTTGGAGACCCAGGGAAGAGTTGCTATTGCAGCTTGAGTCAAAAGGCAATCTGGAAACAGAATTCCCTCTTTCTTGGAAGACCTTAACCTTTTTCTTTTAAGTCCTTCAACTTAAAAGTTGAGGTCCACCCACCTTATGGAAGGTAAGGCAGATTGCTTCACTCAACGTCTACTGATTCAAATGTTAATCTCATCTAAAAATATCTTCACAGGGACATCTAGACTGGTGTTTGACCAGACATTTGGAAACTGTGGCCTAGCCAAGTTGACACATAAAATTGCCCATCACATGTGGCATTAGCAGTCTGTGCTCACCATGAATTTAAATCATTTCCCCAACCTCTTCAATCTGGATATCACTATCTGTCAAATTTAGAGTAATGTGAGTATCCCATCATTTCTTCTTCTCAGCTCTCTTAAAATTATATCATTTTAATTATATCGCCTTTTATTTCCAATACCCTGTTTCTCTATGTCTTTTTCATCTTCCCAACTCTCGTACTCACAGCATACCAATGCATGCCAATTTTCTTGATTTAATTGCTTTTCATGAGAGGGGAAAGACACAATCCCATTATCCATTCAATGACTTTGAGTACCTGGTACCAGTTGACTTCTATCCAATAGCAGGCACCCCACCCCCATTCTTTGCTTCCAGCCTCTTTAAGATTAATTTTTACATACATTTCTCTGTGTGTATGTGTTTTATTCCTCTTCAGAGGAAATGCATTTATTTTTCCAATCTAATATTTCTAAAGCAGAAGACAGAAATTTCCAAAGCTCAATGGAAGTAAAGTAATAATTACATATGTGAATATCAAAGCATTACAGAGCTAATTATTAGTCTTCCAAGCTGAGACAACTGTAGGCAGAGGTAAAAACTCAGGAAACCAGGATGTAGGGGCTTAAAATAGTTATGCGTTGTCATCATTCCAAGGACAGCTCCTCTGTAAAATAAGACAGATGTCCCTGCTCTTTTTCTTTGTAGCAAGAACGTGCATCGCTGTCTGAAAGGAGACACTGTGCTGGGAAGAAAGGACCTGTGTTGGTTACCCAGCAAGTCCCAATGCCTCCATTCTGCGCAACATCTACTGATGATGCACCCCTTAAAGCTAATATTTAGGAAAATATTAGCTTTCATGTTTTAAGACAGCATATTTCACTGCTTACTGTGCGTCAGAAAAAGCATTATAATATCTGAGTAGAATCCTCCCATTATAGAAAGTAACAGTCTTCTGCCTAGACGTGTCCCATATGGAAACCAATAACAGTTGATCTTTTATTAATCATGTTACATTTTTCAAACTACTGTTTCAAATGTTTTAACAAAGCCACTAAAACCGCAGAGCAAAAGGAATACAGAGTTGCCAAGGTACATTCCTGGGCAAGTGGCCAGAGGGGCAACCTGGTAACCCCAGCCAGACATTTTTTGAAGACATGTGACATCATCTAAACCATCTATCCTCCCTTTCTTTGTGCTTTGCTCATTTCCTAGTCATTGCCTGACATTTATTACCTTGTCCTCCCTCACTGACCTACATTTAGCCCAAAGCCCTCTGAGTAGGTCCTCCAGGCTCTAGTAAAAATAATTTTTCCTTTACTCATGAGATGAACTTCACCCCTCGCTATGAGTTCATAATTCTGACGTGCAATTCCATTACCCAGGAATCAAGATACTGTTTATTGATACCATCTGTGCAGTCCATTGTTCACATCTGAGGTCTTTCTTTCTCAATTCCTAACTCTTGGGAAGAAGATGTGATGACAGCACCATCTGTGCTCCCAAGTCTTTCATCTTCTGACCCAAGAAGGTACCATTCTCAAGGTGTTACTCATCTCAGTAGGGTCAGTAGGAGTGCTAGGCGGAGACCAGTATGACCGTGACATTCAGGAAAATGACACAAGCTCTGATGGCTGTCATCCTCATTCAGTCGTTTCAATTAAGTATGAATGAGAAATCACCAAAGAACATTTCTAGTTTCTTTCTCCAAGGCCCAGGCTGTTTTGAAGTGCTTTGTTCCCTGGAATTCTTTCTGGAAGTTGTTTGTGAAAAATTACGTCTTTCCTTCTTTCTTTTTTTTTTTGGACCTGGAGCCCAGTCTTTTAAAGCATTGATCTACCTAAATCAATATCTTTTCAATTCTTTCTTGATTTCTCATCTTGTTTTCCACATACTGTCTACAAACTGTGTGATGTAAAGGATGGTAAATTGAGCTAGAATCCAGGTGTCTTGCTTTTAGTTTTAACACTGGAAATAACTTTGAAGTGCTAAACTATCCTTAGGACTGTATTTCCTCATCTGAAAAACCAATGTAATGGGGTGGTAATTATATAGCATCAGAGTGTCAGTTGGCTTTTAAGTAGGAATTTATCTTTTCTCTTTTATGTAAGTAAGATATGAAATGACATTTCGAAAAATGTTCACTGAGTTTTAAAAAGAAAACAAACTGTTTTTGGTTTACTTTGTCTTTTTAAGAAAGACAGCATTTTGCTATGATGTTAACCTAAATTGTATGTTCCCCATAAACACTTAGAAGTTATAATATGTTATTCATTTAAAACTCTTCAAGAGCTACCATGTGGGTGATATTTAAAGATCATTGTTCTGAAGCAATAACGTAGAATGAGTTACTGAGCTATCAACAGCCTGCATTGGTGACAAATGTAATTGTATATAAATGTTTTATATGATGTGCAGGCCTGAGCATTTGACGAGTACATGCCATTAAATCCAAATTTATTTATCATTGCTATTCTGTGTAAGGATTTCCTATAAATCTTTCCTTTCCATGAAATTTTCATCGTGAATATATTTCATTTATAGAAAGTCTTATTAATTTAATAGGCTTGTGGTTTTACTATTTTCCTTATTAAAGAAATTTACCATTTCCTCCTCATTATAATAACACTTTAATTCAGAAATTGTTATATAAAGGATTTGAAATGGTGGCAGACTTCCTTGCAACATTTTGCTTTGCACAATACAGGCTTGCTTTCTGCAAGAATTGTACAGTAAAAACGCAATGACTTTTAGATACCACACATTTGCCTAGGATAGAATTTACTTTGTTTTCTTTTATTACATACTTTTTGAATGTGTAATATATTCCAGGCACCATCATAGGCACTAGAAATACAAAGAAATAAAGATACAATTCCTTCCCTTTTCTAATTCACTATTTAGTGCAGGAGAAAGATTTATCAGGGCAGATGGTAGAGCATTCGTACCTACCTCTGCTCTTTTCAGGTCCCAGCATGCAAATAAAATAAGGGTAAAGAAATAAATTCACAACTAAGACTATGGGTGGGGGGCCTATCAGTGAATGACAATTTTTAACGCATTTCTCACAGACAAAAAGAAATGGATGGGTGAGCCATTAATCAAAGAACAGAAAGACACAATCTAGAACACTTGCAGTGGAAGTTGTAGCTGATGAAAAACAGACTTCTCCAACAGAACTCCCAAAGAGGCTGCAGACTAAAAGATGGCAGATGGGTTGATGAGTGGTAGGAAATAATAGGTTGAAGAACACGATGATTAATGGAGGACTCGTATGATAAAAGTAAATCACCCACATCTCTTTCTGCAACTCCTTATGCACAGTTCTCAACAAGGAGGCACTTTCCCCTAGGCATACATACCAATTTGACAAAGCTATCTGAGAAAAATAAGGGGGCTTAGTTTAAGTAATGAAAACCCAGAGTGAAAGCTTCCTTGCCCTGTTATGTCCAGCACAAGAGCCACCTCCCTGATTTCTCAGTCTCTCCATCAGTGTTCTTAATCCCTTATCACTAAGCATAGATTGGCTACCACGCCTCAGCAGAGGTTCATGAAGGTACTGCAACATGAAAGAGAATGATGAAGACAAACTAGTAAAAAATAACAGTTGATGAAATAAGAATAATGTAGGACAGGAAAATAATTTTTAAGAATCTCCTCCGGTGAATATGAGAAATATTTGGCCATACAAACTAGTTAACAGAATGCTAAAAATAAATAAATAAATAAATGAAAGACAGAAAAAGAAAAAAGGGTAATAATGAGAAGAAAGAAAAAATTCTTGGAAATTAAAGTCATTATTAAAATAATATATTAAATAGGACAGTTGGAAAATAAATATAAAATTAATTGATCATTCAATAAAGCTACAATAAAAATAAAGTTATAGACAACTCAAAAGACCAATTCAGGATAGTTAACACAGACTAAAAGAAGTTATTGGTAAAGAGCATGAAGAGAGCAGAGGTAAAGTGATCGAAGATAAAGTAACGAAAATTTTTTCAAAGCTACAGAGAGAAACAAACCTAATTTAAAAGTCTTTCCATGTGCTATGCCTTAAAGTACCTAGACACCTTATTGTGAAATATAAGAAAAACAAAATCCTAAAATCACCTGTAAATGGCAGATGATCAGACAATCAATAACTTAGCATCATAGATGAAAAAGGAGAAATGCTTTCAAAGTTTTTAGGGGAAATGATTTTCAATGTACACTTACATACTCAGACATATTTTCACTGAAATGTTAGGAATGAACGAAATATTTTAAAACCCTGAAAGAATTCAGGAAGCATATTTGACAAAAAAGTCTTAGGAAGTTAACTTAGGATATTTTCCAGAAAATTAAATGAGTAAACCAACAAAGAGGAAAATGTAAAATTCAGGAAATAATAAGTATAAAAGAAGGGGGTAGGGAAGTTACAATAGATAGCTTTGTAGTTGCCTTAAAGTATAGTTTAGAACAGAAAGAAGATATATATATATATGTATGTGTGTATATATATATATATATATATACATATTCTCCTTATATAACCCAGTGACGATTATAGGGTAAGCACAGAGGATAAAATGTAATCAACACACTACTTGTCCCTATTCTGAACTCTAATTTACATTTTCACTTTACTTTTATAATAAACTTATAGAAAAATAATGAAAGAATTTCATTTTAAGAGAAAAATATAAATGCAAAGATACAGGGAGTGAACAAAGGCGAGTTAGAAGGGAAGCACATCCCAATGTCCTCATTTTACAAAGTGAATGTCAAGACATAATGATTAAGGATTATAGAACCTAAATAGTTACTGGAATTTACAAACACGATCAGTGGAGAAGGAACCGAGAATTATGATGAGATAATTATGTGGGGTGGAGGGGTTTGGATATTTGTGTGGTGAGTCAAAAGCCTCGCCTTTTAGTATGAGATAGCAATAGATAATACGAAAATTTGATAAGTCAGAAAGTTTAAATTTTCCCCTTTTTTGTTTTAGTTTACAATTCTGAGGTATTCATCAAATGAATTAAAAGTAAAAATGTTTGTAAGTTGTTGCTTCTGGATAGCGGAACTGGGTATGAGGCAGTGTCCATGTTAATTTTATTGCACATTTTTTGGTACTGTTTAAAATTTAAGACTTTTATGCATTACGTTGATAAAGTTAAGCAAATTAAAAGAAGTAATTATAGTATGAAAAATGCTAGGATATTAATATCTATATGAGCACCTATGTAAGTACATTCAGTGAGTGATGGTTAATTCCAATTGTTCTCTTTCCGTATGCATTCTAATAGACCATTTAAAATGCAAGGTCATGTATTCTGGTTTTTAGCTTGGAAGAGGCTAACGCATTTGCTCATATGCATTAGGTCTAGGTATATAGTTACACCTCGATCAATAAAAGTTAATAAGATTTAATGTTCATTTACCTCTCTTATGAGAATATCTCTGTTTATTTTACTATTTATTGATGATTATTGATTATTTACCATTTATTAACTCTAGTGTGCTTTTAATTTGTTGTTGTTTTTAATTTCCTTTCTAGTAATAATTTTACTCTATTTTATTTCTCTCAAAGGTTGTACACAGAAAGGATAAAATTATTTTCCTGGATATAGTTAAGGACAGATTCAAATCTTAATGCAAGGTTGTCATCCTGAATGCTATTTCAAACATACTGATCCATGTTCTGCCCAAAAGCTCCTGAGATAAAGATCTATTATTTTATTGATCCAGTATACTAATGCATTCATGTTGAGAAACTAATACAGAAGATCTCTATGTAGAGGAACCACACAGCTGGAGTTTGTAGGTAAGATCTCCAAGTAGTACTGATTCTCTGACTACCTAATGCAGCAATGGTTCATACCTTAGCAACTCACCTTTTAAACACTTTGTCTACGTGGGTTAATGTCTACCTTCTATAGATATCATAAGAATTAATTGAACTTTTTAGGAATCATGTATTTAATGATTGGTTATGAAGGGGATCATAGCTGTGAACCTATGTCAGTGTCTTGGTAAGCTGAAGATTAAAGATGAAGTCCCTGTAGAATTACTGCATCCCATCAGTTCCTCCAGGGCTTGGTCTGGTCTGGTGTCTAAAACAATTACTCTACTAAGTCTTTCTTTAAATGATCTTTAATTATAGTAGCTAATTCTAAGTATTTTAAATTTAGGATACTTGTTTTTAAGATTCATTATAAGCTGGTAAAATTCTGCAAAAGAGATCTAATTTGAAATAGAGCTTATTTTGAGATTCGGGTGCATGAGAATAAAGATGTTTTAAGATAGTTGGCAGATTTGGCATCTTCACTGGTGAAATG
>NW_012141635.1:9099644-9100357 GCF_000956105.1 Propithecus coquereli
GGCCTACCTGTGGTCCAGCTTTACCAGAGACCACAGAGTTAGCTGCTGCCCCTGGACAAAACCATTTTTTTGTTGCAGGTCAATTCCCAAGAACCTATAAATTCTTGGCAACAGAGGAAGGAGAGGGAAAATTCTGTTCTTGATTAAAAACTGGATAGATGACAAAAAGGTTGGATTTTGCATATTATCTTGCTACTATAAGGAAAGAGTTGCCTGCTTATTGGAACATGGTCAAATATTTAATTCATTATTTAGAATAGGAGAGGGTGAGCTAATTGTGTTGAATTACTGAGGATGAACACTGAGAGGAGATGAAGAATCCTGAGAAATTCATGAAAATACAGTAGACATACACCACACACACGTATTCTTTTTTATAGGAATATGAAACATGTTTAAAAATTCCTTCCTTTTTTTAACCAATTCCTGATCTAGTTAAAGAGATGCTACACATACAATGGTAATTAGCCTTGAATTCAAAAGCTGGAGGCAAATGATTGACACAGAGCAGAAGTAAAAGCAGATTTCCAAGGGAAGAGCAAACACTCTGGATTGAGGTGGTCATTGCAGATGTCAATTGGTCCTAAAAAGGGCTGTATGTCAAAAACAGAGTAAGACATTTAGCCAGGATGGAAAATGTGAGCAAAGAAGACAGAAAATTTCAAAGTGTTTTGTGCAGCATTTAATAGCCCATTTAGCTAGATAAGAAGTAC
>NW_012141635.1:9102282-9105255 GCF_000956105.1 Propithecus coquereli
GGGCTTAAGAAATGTATGTTAATAATTTGGGTGATCATCTTATCCTTTTCCTTTCTGTGTTCAGAAGTAATTGAGAAGTGAGCATAGGAATCAGATGGGGATCAGAAAATCGATTTTTAAAATCAATAAAACTTGGATTGGAAAATGCAGCTCAGCTCCAAACTGGAACCATGCTTCTGCTCCCTCCCCATCCCTCATTCTCAATGCTCCTTTTGCACCATTGAGCTCACCCTGTGATGGAGTGGTAAACCTGTGATTAAGGAGCCCCAAAAGAGAAGAGCAACCGAGGGAACGCTATTTCGTTCACCATATAAATGAGTCTTTTTTTGGGAAAGAATAAGTCAGAGAAGTCAGGGTGGGAGTGAGAGATCCTGGATCCTGAGTCATTCTCTTGAGTGACTCAAGCCAACAACAGAACATTATTAAAATGCAAATATGCTTTCTCTTAAAAGTCAGACAGCTTTTTATTCATCAGCACATTCTCCAAGGTAACAACATCAGATAATCTAGCTGATACAAAGAACTCCTGTCAAAACTATAATACAGGAATTGAAAATTTTAGATGGAAGAATTGAAATATGTAGGGTATATATGATGAGACACAGGAGAAGCAGATCCGCGTGAGGGTCACAGTTCAGGGTTGCAGGTGCCCAGGCTGCTGCTTGATGATTCCAGATTTGAGTACAAACTTCAGTTACAATTTGGCTTTTTGCTGGTCAGCCTCCCAGGATAAAGGTAGGAACATCTAACAGCTATATTACACTATCATCTAGAATCAGCAAGGATATATCATTTCTCTGTTCTTTATATTTTCTTTTGTGCTCACATTAACTATTGAGTTACTAGTGCAAACTGAACAGGATATATGGATTTTTACCCTTACTGGCATTACGAGCAACCTCACCTACAGAAAATGTTAGTAATAATGAAAATGAACATTAGTACACTTCTAATTGTATGAAACCTCATGTTTTAGCCATTTTCCTTGCATACTCTATTTAATATTCATAACTTTATGAGGTTTTATTAAACCATTTTACAATTACACTCTTTCTCTAGAGAGAGCAAAGCTCTTTCTCTTGGATGCAGTTCTTGAAACAACTAAATAACCACCCAGGAAACCAGATAAGTAAACTTATTCAAAGTTTGTTACTACTGGGCATTGTATTTACCAAATTTTTTTCCAAACAAGTGTTATCTTTTCATTCATTTAGCTAGAACTCAAGTACTCAGCAGATAGCCATTAGCTTAGGAGAATAGCAGGGAACAAGGTGGACTCCAGACTTCCTGTTGAGTGAGTCATCATGTAGGTGGCCGTTGGTTGATTTGACACAGCTGATATGTTTCTATTTTTTTCTCAGAAAGCTAATAGCTGGCAGGAAATCATGGAGTATTAGGAACCTAAGAACTTGAAGTCTAGTAGAGGAAATGGTCTTCTTCAGGCAAATATTATTTACTCATATTGATATTGCCAGGAAATGGCAGAAAAGAACAGTAAGGAAAGATTGCTATGGATTACTGTATAATCTGCTAAACATTCTCTGTGAATGAACTACATTCTTGAGTGAATCACCACTGACCTTACTGAATAGTCTGAATTCCAAGGCTCTGAGCTACAATCATCTGGATATTCCAAAAAACAGTGGGATACTGAGAAGTCATTTGCTAGAAAACGAGAAACTATTAATAAAATGCACAAAAAGAAAGATCTGTACATTTATTTTTTATTAAGGGTCCAACATTGCTGAATTGGCCTTTATCTGCTTTTGATAAAAAATATATCACAACAGATAGAATTGCTGTGGTGTTTTCAAGTTATTTATTAACTCAACTTTATCTGGTGAATGTTCCTTTGTACTCAAATAACCCACATGGATTAAGGAAGAATTGTTTCCTTGGCTCAGTTCAGCTCCTTGTTTAAGATGGTGAAAATGGAAGAACTTACCTTGTTTCTCTTTGTCAGTTGAACCCTCATTAATGGGTTAGCCTAATCAGCACTCTGATGGGTTGTGGAAAGGCAGGGAAGCAAGAAGATCAATATTAGCCTCCCGTACCCTTGAAATTCAAGACATTTATGTGTCTTAAATACCAATCCTCATAAAAGCAATTGTGTGACTCTCACATGAAATGTCTTAGGAGAAGTCACTGCCCTATTCTACCAGCCTCTTCACTGCCAATGAACTAGGGAGTGTAGACTGAATACAAAAAATGGTAGACTTGGAGAATTAGGTCCAAAATGTAACACAAATCTGCTATCAAGCATTATAGAAACAAAGACAAAAGTGATATTTAGTGACATAATACAAGATATTCATAGGATGCCATATCTCATAGTCGATGTTTTGATTTATTACAGTGTATTCCAACAGATTCCAAATTATAAACTTTCAGAGGCAAGACTTTTGAGGATGATGAAAGGATGTTACAGTTAGCAGAGGCTCTCTGTTGGGTACCATGGAGTGGAGAGGAGAAGTAAGTAGGTGACACACCTGCTTTAATGCATTGGCACACTTTCTGTAATGAATGCTACACTTCAGTGCTTGTGCTAAATGCCGCAACAATTATAATGCAACTTCTTATTATTTAGAGGTTTTTTTGGTTATAATTTACATGGTGACAGAAAATTCATTTCCTGTATTTACCCAGTTATCATTGTATAATGAACTTAACTATTAGTGTTTTATTATTAAACTTGTAACAATTAATTTTTGATAAAATGATTATAGTAATAGGCTAATATTCATGTGTAAGTGATTTTAAATACTTCAATTGCATAAGGAAATAATGCAATATCATCTGCTAAATATTTTTAAATAAAATTTCTATTTCATCAACCTTCTCAGAAACACCATAACTGCATTCTTTAACTCAAAGAAAGAGCTACAAAAGGCCTCTGCTACTATAGATCCAAACCTCTTGCCTGAATGCTTTCAATATGCTTATGAACTATCATATTTTCTTTAAGTTATAGAA
>NW_012141635.1:9105760-9107910 GCF_000956105.1 Propithecus coquereli
AGAGAAACAGAAATAGGGGAATGCAATCTCACAGGATGGAAATAACCTGTGAATTGTTACCATCCAGATCAACTTTAAGTCCAAATGGTTCATTCATCTTAGACTAGATCCTGGTGCAGCCCAGCGAACTGATGTTCTAGAAATCAGGCACTGAGGCTCTGAAGCAATGCATCACATTTGCATCCATGATTTGCTTAAAATATTCCATTTAGCCTTTCCTCCCAGGAAACAAAGCCAGCAGTATTTGATTATTGAATAGCTCTTTTTGGATGCTTAGTTTGAGGAGATTTTATTAAGATTATGGGAAACTTGAATTTTACGGAATGAATCACGGGTTATATTTCAGTTTTGATTTGTCTCCAGGGTTGAAATACATAGACGAGCAGGATACATTATATATTAGCTCTATTTTAGCATACCCTTGTTGCAATCACAGGCAGAATCGAATGCTTTAAAGCGAAAGAGTGCGTTGTTAGAATGAGAGTTGCAAAGAGAACAAATCTGTATACACGAAAATGGACTTGGAGTAATAACATGAAATATTTTCAATGTAAATATGTATATTTTAATTGTATATTACCATGGTTCCAATCACAATAATCAGTCTAAACAATGGTTTATGGAAAATATCTAATCAAACCTTTCAGGAGGAGGACGCTAGGTAACTCCTCTTTATCTTTTGTGTGTGTACCCATACACACACACACACACACACACACACACATGCAAACACAGACACACACAGTCTTCTAATCAAATGATATTTAAGGCACACTTATATTCTACTGTGTGCAGAAAAACATTCATATGACTATGGAGCATACAAAGAAATAAGAATAGTTCTTTTTTTTTCTCTAAAAGAAGAACAGGAAAACAATGGAATAAACCTCTTTCTTGGATTCTAAAAGTTTGAATGGACTCAGCGTAAGCTTCAGAACATACCTCCGCATCCCCACATCTCCTGCTGCCTCTGTCCTGTGTTGCTAGGGTACTGAGGGAGGGAATGGATGCGCCACCTCCTACTCATCCTCAGACAGGACCTCAACCCAATATCAGCCCCATGCCCTCTTCTATTCTTCTTGTTCTTCTGCATGGAAGTGGCTTCCCAGGCCCCCCAAGTTTTCTTTTACTCAGGCTGAAAACCTCCCATTCCTTCAGTCTTAATAAATACTAAGTTCTTACACAGGCTTAAACTCAATATTGAAATGTAACACCAAACAGTATTTTGAGGGAGGATTTTTTTGTTCATATTCAACAGTGACTTCTGAGAGTGTCCTCTTCTGATCTTTCTATCTAAAATAGTGCTTTCTGTCCTTTTCCATCCCTTCCCTAAATTATTCTCATTCATTTTTTTGTCATAGCATTTTTATCACTTCTTGAAACAGTCCTATAGATGTATTAGTTTATTTTCTCACTCTTCTCAATAAAATATAAAGTGCATAGAGATTAGGTTTGTTTTCTTCCCCTCTGCCCATGGAAGAGAACAGTGTTAGCACTTAGGAGACGCTCAATAAATATTTGTTGAATTAATGAAAAATTAATTTGGTGGGTTTCTTAGATTGGTTTGTCCTGGCTGCAGAGCCAAAGCCAAAGATTGAATTGTAAGTGATTTATTACAGACTTGCCCCCCAGGTGAAACCAGGAAGGCAGAAGAGGGCATGGAGCAGGACGGGAAAGGGGAAGGACCCAAGGGTGTGATTTCAGGTGGAGTCCAGACACAGGTAGTTCCCACGAGGAGCTCTGAAATGTAAATTTCAACTCCAAGTTCTCCTCCTGGAAGCTAAAGAGCTGGGCTTTTATACTCCCTACCAGTAAGTGCATTGGTTGCTGGTAGCCCTGAATCGGCTGGGGTGGGGGAGGAATAAAACTCCCCTCTAGTTGTCGTTGTCACGTATCCTACTTACCTTTCTTGAATCTCACCTCCATCTTTTAGATGGTAACTATAAACTAAGTTGAGCAACTAGTTATGTAACAAAAGAAGGATAGAGGACTGTCTATTTTCCTAATAAATAAGGCATCTATTTTAAAGTGGCCTAATTTTTAGGCAGTGCCAACAGGTTTGTAAAGCGTTGCCATATGTAGTATTGATCTTATTTGATCCTCAAAACAATCCTTCAAGCTAGAAGAAAAAATTCTCTCTCTCTCTCTCT